>NW_014569714.1:57887-61147 GCF_001313835.1 Polistes canadensis
AAAAATAAGAAACGTTTAGGTGTTGTATTTAAATAGCAATACTTTACTTTACATTTACATAGTTTAAAATATTTGTCTTATAACACAGCTTTCATAAAATATTATCCCACTTTTATAGTTTGTTTTACAAACAAATTTACAAATATAGCAACATTCATGGGTTTTCTTCATTTAAGTTGAACGATTCTATTGTTTATAATAATAATATTTTATATATATGAAACATTTTTCTGTCATTTTATTTCAAGTAATGTAGTAATATTTTTAAAAAATCCGTTATAACTTCCTTCGAATAATTCATATTTTCGGAAATGCTTTTATTTCCAAAAATAGCTGAATACTTTCACAGTTTCTTATACATTCATCGTGACACAGATTACTGTATTTGTTGAAACAATAATTATTTTTTAAGTAAAWTGCAAACGAAACTGTTCTTGCATTTAAAGAATACGTAATCTGAGAACATAGTTGTACAGTCACCATTATACCTTTACAAAATGTATATTATTGACAATATGTTTTTGAAATATACGTAGAAAAATGTATACACAATTTTGTTATTTTTAAAAATAATTATTCATTATGTCTAAAAAAATTTCCTTAACTAAATATTACTCTCAAGAATATTGCATTCGTTTTTAAACATAGATAAAAAAATGAAATTATATCCATGTTGAATAATTTTGCTTTTGAAGGCAGTAGTACATTTCTGTATATTGAGGTTTTTAACATATAAAAATTTTTGAATAAAAAAAAAAAAGGTTCAATCATTTTCGTGTATATTCATTGATTTCCAAATAATTTTTCTTTCGTCAAATCTGTAACATTTTATCATTATTACTGCACAAAATTACATAACCCATTTCTTTTGACTTAAGAAAATTGGTCCTTTCGGAGGTTGAAATGTTATATTTTAGTAGTTATTGCTTTGTTAAACTAAACAATTTTTTGAATTTAAATAAAGAAGTCTTTTCCGCTTTACCGAATTTTTTGTAAACGATATTTTTCTTGTTTTTTTCGGTTAAAGATTCATGAAAAAAATTTATTGACTCTAACTTTCTGGCAGGGCCCATCCTTGGGGGCCGCAGACAAATTCAAGACCATGTAGATATTTACGTATAGTACTTCTGCTAACTTTTAAAGCATCCATAAATTGATACTTCGTCCATAAAGGATAGGTCTCTAATAATTTAAATAGAAAAATCAAACGCTCTTTGCGACTTAAAGAAATTTCTTCATTTTCAGAAATAAAATAATTAGGATGCTCAGTGAAAAAACGAAACCAATAATTTATTGTGGCCACACATACTTCAGAATACTTATAATACCCATCTCTGAGGAGCTCCGCTGCAGTATCTTCAGCATTTGTGCCGTTTTTATGATTTTTCAGCAATACTTGCACTATTGATGATAAACTAAGATTAGCCATATTTAAAGGTATTCAACATAGAGCGTAAAAATTTTCACTGTATCGAATCTTGATGTGTCCAAATATGAAAAATAACTCACAATATGAATGTCTAACTTTGCTTATATGTCAATTTATTCGAATTTAATCGCAATCTGGATGACATTGAATTATTAGAAATAGTAATATATACTAGTATTTATTCTTGTGTGTATTTGATTAGATAGGAAAAATCGTTATTTGAATCCCAAACCAGGATTTCTCAAAATAAACAAAAAATAATTACATCCTGTAAAACTATAATATTCAAAGGTTATTGGTGATATTTAATAAATTGTTTATCAACATTCGTTATTCTACCGGTTTAGGAATAATTTTTTTGGGGAAAATATTATCAAAATTCAAAAATATGCTTAACTTGAAGAAAAAAAGTCAGAAAAGATAAAATTTATTACAAAAGCAAAATACAAAACAATATTATACCAAAAATATCTAGAGCAATACAAAAATAAGAAACGTTTAGGTGTTGTATTTATAAATAGCAATACTTTACATATTACATTTACATTGTTTAAAATATTTGTCTTATGACACAGTTTTCATAAAATATTGCCCAAATCAATAAATTTTATTACTAGCAAATTTATAAAAATAGCAATATTCATCAGTATTGTTCGTCGAAATTAAATGATAATGTTGTTTATTATAAAAATATTTTATATATATGAAACATTTTTCTGTCATTTTATTTCAAGTAATGTAATAATATTTTTAAAAAATCCATTATAATTTCCTTCCAATAATTCATATTTTCGGAAATACTTTTATTTCCAAAAATAGCTGAATACTTTCACAGTTTCTTATACATTCATCGTGACTCAGTTGACTGTTTTTGTTGAAACAATAATTATTTTTTAAGTAAATTGCAAACGAAACTGTTCTTGCATTTAAAGTATACGTCATTTGAGAACATAGTTGTACAGTCGCCATTATACCTTTACAACATGTATAATATTGACTATTTTTCTTAAATATACGTAGAAAAATGCATACACAATTTTGTTATATTTAAAAATAATTATTCATGATGTCTCAAAAAATTTCCATGACTAAATATTACTCTCAAGAATATTGCATTCGTTTTTAAACATAGTGCAAAAAATAGCATGACCCTCTTTTTGTGACGTAATAAAATTTGTCTATTAGAAGGTTGAAATTATCTTTTATATTGGTTACTGCTTTTTTAAAATAGGTAATTTTTTGAATTTAAAAATGTAGTCCTATCATCTTTAACGAATTTTTGGAAAAGACATTTTTCTTGTTTGGTTCGTTTAATGATTCATAAAAGCAGTTTATTGTTTCGTTGTGTTAAGTCTATCCATGTAGACCATAGAAATATCGAAGACGAAGTATATCGAGACGCATAGTAGTTTTGCTAACTTTTAAAGCATCTTTAAAGTACTGCCTCTACCAGAAAGGATTGTTTTTTAATAATACAGATAGAAAAGGCAAACGCTCTTTTATTTTTACGTAACTTTGTCGATATTTACATGATAAACGTTTAGGATGCTCATTGAAAAAACGAAACCCATAGTTTATTGCCGCTACACATTCTTTAGGATACTTGAAATAACTATTTGTGAAAAGCTCCGTTTCAGTATCCTCAGCAATCATCCTGTTTTGATGATATTGCTGCAGTACTTCTACGGTCACAGTTAATTGTTCCCCACGCATATTCAGAAGTGTTCAACAAGGAGCGTAAAACTTATCAATGAAAGAGAATCTTGATATATGTCCAAATATTAAAATAATTCCCTGTATGATTGTTTAACTTTGCTTTTATGTCAATTTC
>NW_014569714.1:61247-69832 GCF_001313835.1 Polistes canadensis
ATATATATTTGTACATAATGTAGTGTGGATTTGATTTGATAGATGTTATTATATCGCAAAATAGAATTTTTCAAAATAAACAAACAATAATAATATCCATAAAATTGTAACATTCTATCGTTGGTGGTGGAATTTAATAAATAATTAATCATCATACGTATTTCTACCGGTCAAGGAATAATTCTTTCTGAGAAAATACCATCAAAATTTAATAAGACGCTTATTTTGACGTAAATTGTTTTTGAAAAGTTTAAATTATTTAAAACGATTTGATTTTCGATTCTCTGACCTATTGCCCTTATGACAATAAGCGTTGATAAACATTGATGTCACAGAAATGGTATCGTATCAGAGGATAGTAGTTCGCTTTTATTTCTTTTAAATAACTATTAATTTATATATATGTAAGACAAGAGATTTTGTAATCGAGTATACATACGTCAAAATGTTACTGTCTTCAAGATAAAGATAATTCTGGGAAAGATATTTTTAAAAATTATTTTTTAATAATAATGATAATTTGACAACATTTATTTATTTTTATTTCGACATTATCTTTTAAAATTTTAAACAATAAAATAATATTGTAATAATACAAATGCAATATAGGATTTTACGTATAATTTTTTTCTTTTTAAGGAAGAAACTTTTCGGATATCCTTTATAATAAATAATTAACACATAATTGTGCAATATCTTGTTAACAATAAATATAGTCGTACGAGACTATATGTATTGCATAAACAAAATATTTAACAATACAATACAAAATATATTTCCAGCAATAAAAAAAATAAGTTAAGCGTTATATTAAATAGCAATAGTTTACAATTAATTTAAAATATAGAGATTTTTGTATAATGTCTAAAACCTGTTGTTTTAAATAATAATTACATAAGCAAAATTGTATAATATTAATTAATATATAAAAAGTAATAAAATTTTTTTTTTTTATTTAAGAATAAGATTATTTTTTTCCTCTATTTTTTTTAAAGAAAAAGATTATTATATAATACATGGTTATTGCATATTATAAATATTTATTATAAATATTTTTGTACTTTATTATATTAGTCCGTAACAAATTAGCTGACTTTGCTTGTTTGAATGTGAAAATCTATATTATTTCCTTAATATCACTGTTAGATGGAGTCTTATGCTTATGTAAAAATAATTTATGTGTATGGGTTTTTGTACTTTATATAAATCGTTTGTATCCATTTCTCAGTTCATTAATTTTTTTTTTTTTCCAATTTTCTTCTCGTTAACAGAATCTTTCGGTTTTTAACATTAGTTAAGTTAAATATCCAAACATTAGTTGAAGTATTTCCTTTTTTCTTCGATATATTAATTCTTAATGCGATCAAGATGATTAATAATGTCGAATGCTTTGTTTTTTCTTGTTTGCATATCTTTCGAATTCCAATAATCAGACAGAATATTTTTTCTTCTTGTTTTTTTCACTGGATACACAAATTATTCGTGAACATTTTCTTTGTAGACCAATTTATTCCATCCTAAACCATTATAGGCAAAGCCAAGTTTTTTTATATATTTTTTCATTGTTTTTCTGCTCAGTTTAAAAACATCCATTAAATATCGAATTTTCCAATAAGGATATTTTATAAGTAAATACCGTAAAAGTATCAGATTTCTCTTGCCCGAAATATAATTAGAATATTCTTTATCAATACTTAAAATATCTGATTCTAATCGCATATACCAATATTCAACTAACGCAATTCTCACAGTAGGAAACGTATAAAATTTGTTAAGTTCTTTTTCAACTTCGGCAACAGGTTTGTTGTTTCTATAACCACTCAAAATTATTCTATGCGAGGCAACCCATGAAAGTTCATAATCCCAAGTTGTAAAAAGTGTGTCATCCATATTAAAAACGTTACGATATGTGGTAAGAGTATACTTGATCAATAAAAGGCGGACCTTGATATATCTGAAAATTATAATAACTTACTGTATGAATGTTTAATACTTTACTTTTATATCAATTTTATCGTATTTCATTGCAATCTTAGATAACTTAAGAAATATTATAATAAGTATAATAATTTTATTATAATAATTTTCAATTTATAATGAGTATAATAATCCGTACTGTTTGTGTATGAGTATTTAAGGAAGATTTTATTCAATAGGATGATTCGTTAATTATAGCACTAACAATAAACAGAACTTCTTGGAATAAATAAACAATAATATTTTGTAGAACTATATGACTTGATTACACGTTGAAAGAACAATAAACTCAATGTGTCAATCCACGTAGATACATATGTAAGTGGTGCCACCATAGTTAAATGGTTTAGTCGATGTTCCTATAGATATATAGGGACATATATGTGGTACAATTTTTTTTCAGGGCTCATTCGATGTTCCTATCAATTTTTCTATCGATACATAGGGATATGTTGGAGTGTACCTATCGTTAAGGGCTCAATCGATGTTCCTATCGATACATAGGAATATGTATGTATGTGGTACCACCATAGATAAAGGTACAATCGATGTTCCTATCGAGATATTCGTGGAATAACAACGCATAAATACTTTATTTTATTTACAACATTCAAACGAAACGAACCCATGTGGTTTTCCGTTTCTAATCTTAATGATGGAATTGAAAACAAATAAATAACGTTAACAAATCGAATGCCAACACTACGTTATTGTTGAATTCTTTTTTTACAATATGTACACGTGTTTTAAACGTTGATATACTTTACTTCTCATTTTTTTATTTTTTTTTCCAGCATTTGTCTAATTTCTAACAATACGTAGATAATGTTATATGGAATATCAGATAAACAATCATATTGTAAAAATGAATTTAAAAGTTAGTATTTGTTTTCTCGTAAGAAAAGCAATGTGCTTAATGTGTTAAGACACTTTTTTTTAGTTTCTATAGTAATTTACATAATTTATTTACATAACTTGAAATAATTGTTCAATAATATGTTTTATATCAAATATTTAACAATACGGCACCTTTTTGTATGCTTTTATGGTTCGGATTTTGAAGGTAATGTTGTTTTTAAAAACTGAGTAGTGCACAAAAATTTTATTTCAAAGGAAACATAAATAAAGATACGATACAAATAGTTTCAAAGCGATATTCTAAGCATAACATAGTAATGTAGCCGAATAAAACATAGCTATTTCTAGTTTAAAAAAATCTCAAAATGTGTTGTTTTCAATATCCGGATATTACAAGCTTACTTAAAAGAATTATTTTACATTTTTTATCCGCGATTGAATTGAAATTTCGAGGTCATCTTATTAAATACACAATGCTCAAAAATATGTAAGATATTTTTGTGAAGTGTTTAAAATTTGTTCATTAAATCGAAAAATTCGATGTAATAATATAGTTTCGATTTATACTATATTTTATAATAAATATTATTACCATGTTAAAAAATATTAATATACATTAAAACAATAAAATATTTCGATAGTTTTTTACAAATTGATCTTAACAGAATTTACTGCTTTTGTTGCAAGAATAACTAATGCAAACGAAACTTTTCTTGTATTTAAAGAATACGTAATTTAAGAAAATAGTTTTAGAGTCCCTATTATATCTTATAAAAATGTATAATATTAACTATATTTTATAAATATACATAAAAAAAGCATACAATTTCGTTTATTGTTAAAAATAATTATCCATTATGTCTCAACAAATTTCCATGACTCCATACTCCAAATTTCCATACTCTCAAGAATATTACATTCGTTTTTAAACATACATAAACAAAATGAAATTATATTCATGTGGAATATTTTTGTCTTCAAAACCACTAGCACATATGTTTATATTGAGTTATATTTAACGTATTACAATTTTTCAGTAGGAAAACAAAGTTTCAATCATTTTCGTGTATATTCATTGATATCCAATTAATTTTTCGTTCGTAGAATTTTTAATGTTTTTACATTAATAATACAAAAAATAGTATAACCCTTTTCTTTTGAGTTAAGAAAATTGGTCTATTAGAAGATTGAAATTATCTATTATAGTAGTTAATGCTTTGTTGAAATAAACAATTTTCTGATTTCATATAAAGAAATCGTATCCGCAGAAACTAATTTTTTCGAAAAAATATTTGTCTTGTTTGGTTCGGGATTGGACGATTGATAAAAAGAAATTTATTTTTTCAATTCTTCGTAACGAATCCATCCCTGTTGGCAATGGTAAAAATCAAGACGTGCCATATAGTTATATATAGTTCCTCTGGAAACTTTTAAAGCATCCATATAATAAAGAGTAGTCCAAGTAGAATTGTCTCTTAATAATACAAATAGAAAAGCCAAACGTTCTTCGTAAGTTACGAAAGTTTCTGGATATTCAATAGTAGGATGCTCATTGAAAAAACGAAACCAATAGCTTATTACTGCTAAACATACATCAGGATACTCAAAATAATCTTTTGAGAGGAGCTCCGTTGCACTATTCTCAACACTTATGCCTCTTTGATGATTTTTCCACAATAATCGTAACACCGTAGTAAATCTATTGTCAGCCATATTCGAAAGTATTCAACAACGAGGTTCAAATTTATCGGTGCAAGTGATTCTTGATGTCCAAATATTCAAATAACTCACTGTATGATTGTTTAACTTTACTTTTTATGTCAATTTCGTAGTATTAAATTATATATATATATATATATATATATATATCGTAGTGACTGCTTTGTTGAAATAAACAATTTTCCGAATTCAAAATCGAAAAGTCTTATTCGCAGTAATTTTAATGTTTTTGGCAAAAAATATTTGTCTTATTTGGTTTGGATTTGAACGATTGATAGAGAAAAAAATAAATTTATTTTTGCAAGTCTTGGCGGTGAATCCATCCTTGTGGGCAATGGTGGTGATCAAGACGTGCCATATAATTAAATATAGTTCCTCTGGAAACTTTTAAAGCATCCATATAATATGGAGTAGTCCAAGTAGTATGGTCTCTTAATAATGTTGATAGAAAAAACAAACGCTCTTCCAATGTTATGAAATTTAATGCAAATTCATTACCGAAACGAGAAGGATGCCAATAGAAAAACATATACCAATAGTCTATTAATGCAAAACATACATCGGGATACTCAAAATAATCTTTTGAGAGGAATTCCGTAGCACTATTCTCAATACTTATTCCTTTCTGAAAATTTTTCCACAATAATCGTAACACCTCACTTAATCTACTGTCAGCCATATTCAAAGGTGTTCAACAACAAGCATAAAACTTATCAGTACTAGCGAATCTCGATATATATATGTCCAAATATTAAAATAACTCACTATATGAATGCTTAACTTTCCATTTATGTCAATTTCGTCGTATTAAATTGCAATATAAATGATTTTGGAATATTACATATCGAAATATATAATGATACGTACTGTTGTATGGTTTTGATTCGATAGATATAGTCGTTATTAATATCATAAATAAGGATTTCTCAATATAAACAAACAACAATAATAATATCCTGTAAAATTGTATGATTTTATCGGTTATGGTGAAATTTAATAAATAGTTGACCGGTTATTCTACCTACCACTTTTTTTCTAAGGAAATTTCTTTTCGAGTTTGGATAATTTCAAATAATTTGATTTTCGATTTTCTGACCGATTGTCCTTATAATTATAAGTGTAGATAAACATTCATGTCACGGAAATCGTAGCGTGTCAGAGAATAACAGTTGGCTTTTAATTCTTTTAAATTACTATCAATTTATGATATGATATTCTAATTGAGTATAAGTATGCTGATTCGTTACTGGGTTCTAGATAAAGACAATTAAGGGAATGAAATGTTGTACAAATTTTTTGGAAGCAATAATGTTTGTAGAAAAAAAAAATCAAAATTGAACGACTCCTAAGATATTAATTACAGGAATTATATTAAATACTATTTTTTGCAAGTTCATAACTTTGTTTGTAACAAATAAATGTTATGCCAGATCAGTTATGATAGGTTGTATAAGTATTTCTAGGAAAATAAGAAAAACAAATAACATTAAGGCACTATTTTCAATTAACATTAGCTAAACATTTATTTTTATAATTTAAAGTATTTGTGTCTCTAATAATAATACATTTTGTATAAAATATTGTTTTTAATATTTACTTTAATGTGATTAGATATTTAAAAATTTTTTCATGATTATTTCTTTGTGTCGAAATTAAAAGATAATTTCTTTTTTATAAACGTAATATTTTTTAAGAAACTTTGTTTTTTTTTTAGAAAAAGTTAACCCTGAATTTTGAAAAAATCCAAACAATATTTAAAGTGTAACATAGTACATAAAAGAGCCGACTAATATAAAGTTTGCTCTAACATTTCAGTCAATTCAAAAGTTTAAAAATTACATTTTTCTAAATATATAATATAAATTCATTTTCTTCTTAAAGGGTTACATGGGTTTGGGACTTTCAAAAAAATTTTTTTTTTTTACCGTTTTGAATTCTACAACTTATCTAGAATATTGTATTGAATTTTGAAGTCGATAGGAGTAGTAGTTTTAAAGATAGAGCCTTGGGAAGTTCCACTCTTTAATGGCTCTTATACCAGCACTCAAATCTTTAAACGCGTTTTTCTCAAAACGCTTTTTCTAAAGTCGGTTGTCAAGAATTCTCGAAAACTATTTAACCAATTTTGATGAAATTTGCTATACGTCTTCGTAATACTATTGACAAGAACTTGGACGAAGGATTTTCGTTTTTTTCATAAAATCGAATTCTAAGAAACCAAAATGTGGTGCAAATTGTAGCGAAATTTGAATGTTCTTGCTAAAAACGTTGACAAAAATCCAAATTTCAATTTTTTTCTTTTTCCTTCGTCCAGTTTCTAGTTTTAAGTATTCACTAAAAGATCCTATTTTTTCAACAGAAAAACCCCCACCGTTTATAAGTTCTGCTGTCAACGCGAAAAAACTTTTTTTCGGTGGGGTCACCGGAAATGACGTCGCAATGGCTGAGTTTAAAATATTTTTCAACCAAAATTTTAAAAAATGTTCTTTAAATATGTATCTTAAATGCTATAAAAAGTTTGAATAAGAATTCCATTTTTTATATAGAAAAAAAAATTGTTGAAAATATGCTATTTTTTCCCGGTGTAAACCCATGTAACTCCTTAATATAATTGTTTCTTTTCGATATATAAAAGTATACTTCTAATAACAGAGATAATGTTATTCCATAGTTCGTCTCAAATTGATTAGTAAAAAATTCTTTTTTTCGTTGAAAAAATAATCATTTTGCAAAAAGTCCATATACAAAATTTTTCCTATAAATGAAAAAGAAATTAATTTAAAAAATTATTTGTACGTTGTTTTTTTACGGTAAAAAAATATTTTATCAAAATTTTATATACCTAAATTTAAATAAAATCACACGTTAATAGTATTTTATAAAAATAATCCCAGAGTTTCGTATCGTAATAAAAGCGGAAGGTTTGCGTTACTTTTGAATAAAATTTATAAAACAAATTATATTTTGTATGACGCATTATCCTCTTAAAAGACATTGGTACTTATCGATACGTTTATTTATAACTTATATTAAATATTTTCTATTGGAAAGCATATTCACTAATATTTCATTTATATTCTTATTTGTAGAATTTGTTTACATTGTTGCATTATTAAAACAAAAATTAAAAAAGCAGTTGAATCTTTTTCTTGTTACTTCAAAAAATTAGTCCTATAGTATTATGGTTAACATAAAATGATATTTATTATAATGCAGAGTACTTGATTGAAATATCATTTCTTCTGAATTCATATAAAAATGATTATTAATTCCACGGTAAATAAATCACTTCAACAAAATATTTTCTCTGTTTTTTGTTTCGTTGAAGATTCAACTTACACGTGGAAAATCCGATTGAAGAATTTTTTAATGTCTCAATAGTATTGATTACATTGAATTTTATGAAGAGTTTTCAAATACCATTTCATAGTTAATTTTGGTAATTTTAAAGCATCCATATATTGATCAAACGTCCAAGATGGATATGCGTCTTTTAATGCAGATAAAAATTGCAGGCGTAAATTAAGACTAATGAAATTTATTATTCCAAGGCATTCGTTAAAAAAACGAAGATTAGTATTGAATCTTTCAAACCAATATTCAACTGTGACAGAAGCAACCTCAGGAAACCGAAAACATTGCTTCGATACTAGCAAACGTACAGAATTATAAACACCTATGTCACTTTTCCAAAGAAACCACAACGAATGCATCAATAAATCGAATTCCATATTTGTAGGTGATCAAACATAGAACGTAAAACTTTTATAATGCAAACACAACTCTGGTAATATTAAAATATTAAAATACTTTACTATATATGAATGTTTAATTTTACTTGTATATAAATCTCGTTGTATTCTAATACGATTATAAATGACTAATAAATCGAAATAAGTATAATAGTTCGTACACAGTTGTGTTAATTTAATTCGATATGACGTGTTCTGTATATTTAGAATTTATCGATATACATAAACAAAAGTGTTATCCCATAAAATTGTAAGATTCTATCGTTATATATATTATAT
>NW_014569714.1:70409-74948 GCF_001313835.1 Polistes canadensis
TTATATAATTTAATTTATAAGTTATAATTTATTTTTTTATTTAACGATTAATTTTTAATTTTATAAAACCTTGAAAAAAAAATCGAATCGCAAAATTGATTTTCCTTTTTAAAATAGAACAACACATTTATTATACGTTTATCCGAAATACGCGTACCATTTTTACTTTTCTCATGTGTCATACATCAGTTATACCTATACTCGTAACAGAGAACATAATTTTCTTTTCTACGAAACGACAATTTGTTTTTCCACGTATAAGAAAAAGAAATTGTTTCAAAAGAAATAAAACTACAAAAATTAGTTGCGTGTACGCAATAAGATCGTTGATAACTTTATCATGATTGTTTTTATTCTTCCCCCATCCCCCAGTCTCTCCCCCCCAAAGTTAAAATGATTAATCACTCCGATAGAAATTTAATTGAAAATTCTTCCGATCGAAGGGAGAAAAAAAATTGTTTAATAAAAACAAAAACCACTCGACACACGTTGCCTTCCTCTTGCACCCCACATTTCTTCGTTGGTAATGTAAAGCAAAAAAAAAAAAGAAAAGGAATACAGAAAGAGAGGGAAAAAAAAAAGAAATATAATTCGCAAACTAATTAACGTTAACGTAAAATGTAAATATATTCGTGATAAGTTCGTTAGATGCTGTTAGATCTATCTGTAAGATATCTCCCGTTTCGTTCATACGAGAAACTTGTTCATGCGGTGTCATGTAAATCTCGTTGTGGATCGATACGGAGTCTACTTCGTATGTTTCGATCGATCTTCCGAAGGCGGAGGTTTACAACTATTCAGAGGTTAAAGAACCCTAGAACTTCTAACAATCTAACACCAGCATGCGTAGGTTGTTGGATTCATCCTCTACTAACATCGTAACTTTCTATTCCTTTACCCCACTAGACCCCTTTAATGACTAGGATACCGTAAACCAAAACCGCTAGTACGTTTTCCTTGCAAGTTAGCTCGTTTTCTTTTCGCTAAAACTTTTATCACGGTTCTTTGATACGATATTTATTTTATTTCATATGATTATTCTCTTTTTTTTTATTTTTTATATATATATATTGTATATATCGAAATATATTGTATATATATTATATATTGAAATGAGATTAATGAATTATATATTGAATGAGATAATTATATTATTATATATATTGAAATGAGATATTTAAACAAGAACTTATTTGTTTTTTGTTTCTTTTAATATTATTTTTTCCGATCTTTTAATTATAATGATAAAAGATAATTCAGTGCCTATGAAATGATATTTTTATTTATCCCAAATCGTATGTTCTATTAATCTAATCAAATAGTAAAAATTACTGCATTCTATAAAATATACACGTTTACTTAACTAGTCGATATGATTATATATATTTAAATGAGATATTTGTACAAGAATTTATTTGTTTTTGTTTTTTAATACAGTGATTTTGAGTTTTATTTGATGTTCGATCGATGATGCAAAACAACGCGAAATTTGTTTAAATAATCCAATATTATTCTTTCCGATTTTTTAATTAATATGATAAAAGTTAATTCAGTTTCTACGAAATGACATTTTTATTTATCCCAAATTGTATGTTCGATTAACCTAATCAAATAGTCATAATGAGATATTTGAACAAGAATTTATTTGCTTTTTGTTTTTTAATAATGATTTTTAGTTTTATTTGGTGTTCGATCGATGATGCAAAACAACGCGAAATTTGTTTAAATAATTCAATATTATTCTTTCCGATCTTTTAATTAATATGATAAAAGATAATTCAGTGTCTACGAAATGACATTTTTATTAATCCCAAATCGTATGTTTGATTAACCTAATCAAAATTATTGCATTTTATAAAATATACGTTTACTTAACTAATAGATAGGATAAAAAGAATCACGATTCAACAATCACAGAGCGTAACTTAAAACTTACGCAAGTATTCACGTAAACTGTTACGTCACGCGACAACGTAATACCAAAGAAAAGTGTTCAATTTGTACGTAATATTCCTTATCGTTAATTATAATCTAACGTAATAGTTTAAAAAGAAAAAAGACTTACGTGGGGTCACCATTTTGTTCTGGTCTCATGACATTTCCACTCAGAGTTTCGATTTCATCCGGTCGTTTGACGATATGCATCCCCCTTTTCACTCTCGGTGAGGAAACTCCTTTAACAGTATCAACACTAACTCCAGTATCAGTGGATCGTTCGCTATCATTCGAACCAGTTGAAAGCCGAGTCAATGATCTTTGTAGTGTATTTTCATCATGATTCTCATTATTTCGACGTTGAGACCCTTTAATAGGAACATTCCCGATAGTAGCAGGGTCACCAACGGATTTCACAGAAATTCCATTAGTTCGCGATATTGTCGAATTCGTTGTCTCGTTATTACCCGTTTTCATCGACGACATTGTTCCAGTTATTCTTTCCGTGTCGTTTGTCAAACCCAAATTATGTTCTCTTTGATCGTTAACCTTTTCTTTTGTTTCATTTTCAACGGTAGCTTCAGTTAGCATTTTACTACCAGCTAATTTGTTTAATCTCGAAGATGAATTACCATCGTTGTTGTTTTTGTTATTGTTAATTAGACCACTCGTATTTCCACCAATCTTGCCCGTAGTAGTTAAAATCACGTCGTTATTCGTATTGGATTTTCCATCGTTAATAATCCTTTCTAATTTGACTTGTTCGAGTTCCATTTGTTTGGTATTGTCTTCTAACAAAGAAGTATTTGAAACTGGTGAAAATTCGTCAACAATTGCTCGTTTGTTATTGTTCTTCATATTCTTTTGATTTTTCGAATTGGAACCTTTAGAACTGGCAGAATCAATTTCCTTTCCATCGAGACGTTCGCGACTAGTCGTACGATTATAACCTTTATTTATCCGTCCACTGTTCAAACGTGATTTAATTGCATTGTTCGAGCTGGCCGAAGAATCACTGGTTCCTTCTTTGCTCGTTGCCGAATAACGTTCGTTGTTTGTTTTCGTTGGTGTTTCATAACCTGTCGTATTCTTTTTTCTATGATGTTTCTCTTCATTTTGGCCACCCTGTAATTTTGATCTACCGTTTGTATCATTTTTCAACACCGACGACTCGGATTTTCTCGTCACGTCAATTAATTGTCCTTCAATTTTCGTTGAATCTATTGGAATTCTTGAATTATCGATACGAAGAGGTTGCACTGCTGTCGTTGTTGTAGTATTAACAACACTTGACGTACCAGTTACACCAGAAGTTCTTTTCAAAAGATCCGTTAAACCGATCTGATCGTTATTATTGATGTTATCGTTGCTTGATCGTTCCTGGTTAGTTCCATTATTCATTTCTTCAACTTCGATCATTTGTTCACTGTCATCGGTTTTCTTGTTCTTCGACATTTCAGGCATGCTGATACTGGATGAAACTTTACTGGATCCATTGTTTTTCAATGGTATTTTGGATGTTTTCGAAGGTACCGTATTGTCATCGTTTGTTATGAACCTTTCCCTTTTCTGAGTATTTTTTGGTGGAGAAATAAAACGTGCACCGGGTGTCCCAGTCATTGTATTTCGTTGAAGATTTTTCACATTTTTCGGATCTCTCGTTATTGGTCGGGTGTTTGACTTATCCACTTTTGTTGGGGTACCTCGGATTGGTGAAAGTTTGCTTGGTATTTTTCCTGATCGATCTCGTCTCAATCTGGACACATCGTTAACAAGATTACCTCTTCGAGAATCACTAACGTTGTCGAAACTTCCATGAACACTCAACCAATTTTTTTGGTCCCCTCGACGCCCAATTTTTGGTGAAACTCTTTCATCACTTGTTTTACTCAACGATACCGATCGTCGTCGTTGGGTTGGTTGTGGTATTAAACTTTTCCTCGGACTGGTTTGCTGTGATGCTACAATTAGAACAAAGGAAAGGATTTTAGAGAAAATATTTTGTTGGAGTTGATACAATTTGTTAATGTTTATTAACACTTAACGGACGGCTCGAATCTATCCTTACTTTCCCAGAGATTTCGGGAATATTTAGGAGAATAAAAATAAAATGGTTTTAAAGCGTTGTAATTTTATCAAATCAACATTATTTCGAATAATAGAAATATTTGATTTCCTAATCAATAGGAAGATAACACAATAACTTACAATGTACATAAAATGAAAAACTAATGCAGCGTAAGAAGCGTAAAAATTCAAACAAAAACTTAAATTTACATAGCCCGTCCGTTAAGTGTTAATTGAAGATTATTGAACTTTAACTGATTATTATAGTTAAATATTGCAATGAAATCCTGTTGTATATGTACTAATTATGTTATACATAAATCAACAGGTTATGTGTATCAAGTTATAAAAGACCCATAACTTTGTAATTGTATTAATTTGAATATTGAGATGAAATTATACTTAATCTAATTATAACACTGTACTTTGGAAATAAGTTAAAAAAATTTCGACGAATAAAGTTATTTTCATTCTATTAATTTGCTTGATGAATTAATTCCTGCTGTATTTTACGATAAATATATATATATATATATA
>NW_014569714.1:74978-77627 GCF_001313835.1 Polistes canadensis
ATATATATATATATATATATATATATATATATATATATATACTTTTGGATAATCGTGTTTTGTATTTTTTATTTAGATGTTAAGTACCTCTCGAATCACTGCGAACATTTCTCCGATAACTTTTTCTTGGATCGAGATAATCATCCGGTGAGTCAGGTCTTGATCTTGGTGGTGGACCTTTGAAACCACGACCTCGAAACGGCGAAACCCTTCCTGGTGGCTGAGTAGGTGAGACACTTCTTGATTCCGGGGTGGCTGGTCTACTTTCGGCAATTATCACGAAACTCGAACGTCGATGAGCCCTACCAAGGGCTGTACCTATCATAACGAGCGTTTCATTTCAACTCTTTCTTTTCAATTTTCGATTATTTCGAGATATAATGTTCTGACTATTGAATATTAAAATTGAAAAATTGTAAAAATAATACATAAAAAATTATAAATAATATATATAATTAAAAATATAAAAGATGAAAATTTCTTTTTTAAATTAATTTTTTATCAATTGAAAAATTGAAATCAACTTTGTTACAAAAATTTATAGAGATGATGAAAAATGTCATTACGAATAACTTTCATACGGGAACTCATCTATCCAGATTCGTTCCGTTTGATAATTAAAAAACGTGACGTGTGTTGTCAGAATACTTTCTCTAAGTAAATCTAGTCTAAAGAAGTAATAGTAAATCATAGTTTTGTCTTTAATTTAGACTTTGATGAAATAATTAAGTTTAGAGTTATAATTTTGTAGTGTTACCTAAACTGATTAGCACATACACATCATATTCTATAATTAGGAAACGAAATGTTTCCGAATATGAGTTTCTATATGAAAGTTGTTCTTCATACTGTATAGATAATAACAACCAAATCGCTTTAATTCATTTATCGAAACATATAAGTACTTCTATTGACAATAATATTTAAAAAACATAAGTAAAGAGAGAAAATTTGTATTGGTTAACACGTTCCGTGCCATGTGTACCACCGGTGGTACACACAGTCATATTTATTTAATACGCTGAAAAAATATAACTTATAACAAATGTAATTCTGTTAAATATATTTCTACCAAAATAATGAGGCATCATACAAAATGCAGTATAGAGCAAAACACACAAGCTTATTTAATTGTTATATTATATATACAATAATTAATTAATTCTACGTGAACGTTTTGTACCAAATGGGAGTTCTATTTCAGTAGAAGTAGAACTAAAACTAAACACAATTAAAAAAATTAAAAGATGAAAAAGAATAATCTAATGAAAGTAAATAATAGAAAAAACTTGTTTTCTAATAGAAACCAATAAAAAACAAAAAAAAATGTTATCCCCGTATATTTACCTACTTCTTCTTTTGTTCATATATTTTATTTCTCTCGTGTTTTATTTAATAAATTCGCGAATGCAACAGAGTTTTTATTAACCGAAAAAGTTTCAAACTGTCTGACATTTGCAATCAAACCGATCGCAGCGCCCCGTATACCACAAGTGGTACAAATGATAACTACTCTAAACAAAAGAATTACTTAATGAAATATTGTCTGATAATATATCAATCTTTAATCTCAAAATGTCAAATGGCCTCTCTGAATGACAAGTTAGTCAAAAATGAGTTGGCACAGAACGTGTTAAATTGGTTAAATTATCTAATCATACCAGATGGCACCAATTTGTATGGTTCCGGTGCGGTTGGTGGTGGCGGTGATGGAGGTTGAGCTGGAAGCTGTAATTTCGGTGATGTTGTCGATCTTTGTTGGGCTGTGATCGACGATGACGACAAGGACGTGCCGAGATAGGAAGAATCTCGTGTCGTAATGACACGAAATGGAGGTGACGCTCCAATTTTACGCGTACCACGAACATCGTCGAAGCGTCTCATCTTAGCTGATCCCTCGAATCCTTCATAGAGCCTGACGTTTTTACTCTCTCACCTAACAATACAAATTATCCAAAATTTATCTCTTTGTTATTATATGAAATATGAAAAAAAAAGTATTCCATATTTAAGTCGTTTATTTTGAAAGTGGCTTAAGTCCATTTATACTTAAATTGAGATATTTAAAGTTTGGTGTTTCAATGCAATTAAAAATATACGTACAGAATACCAATGAGTTATGCTACTTAAGTGTATCTGAAGGTGTTAAATTTACAGTTCTCATTAAAGTAATGGCAATTATTAAGTGAATAATATGCGTTTTCTTACCAAGAATGGAGTTAGGCCACTTTCAAAATTAACAACTAGACTCGTTATAATATTTGAAGGAACCGAAGTCCATTAAACATAATTTAAGATGCTTCAAATTGAAAAAAAACAATACTCATGTTATTTTACATATCTTTATAACACTTTAAAAACATAAATTAATGGATTCAAAACATTTTTTACAAACATAAATTACAAAATAATTTTCTACTCATCTACGTTTTGTGTATGTGAAAGGGATTTAAAGAAATCATGATAAGTCAATTATGTCCTTGAATTTTGCGGTTGTAATTTGTCTGATATTTTTATACAGTGATGTCAATACAATATTTCCGAACTTTCTTGATCTACCCCGACGTGGTAATAAATTCAGGACTTTAAAATTTTCGTTCTCATTCATTGATGTCTTATAGAAAATTTGATACGGTTCATTTTTGACAA
>NW_014569714.1:78496-83006 GCF_001313835.1 Polistes canadensis
GTTTTTACTCTCACCTAACAATACAAATTATCTAAAATTTATCTCTTTGTTATTATATGAAATATGAAAAAAAGTATTCCATATTTATGTTACTTAAGGTTAGTCTTACAATTATTCATCTAAATTATACAAATGGTTCATATGCAAGTGTAAATAATACTGGGACATATTTGTTGCTGAATACAAAATTCTAAGATGAAGTAAAATTAAATTTCAAATGTTGTATATATATATATATATATATTATAGAATATAAGAAATAAATTAAAATGCAATTCATTGTTTAAGGAAAAAGTTGAAATTCATAAAAAATACTATTGTATTTTTTCTATATCATGTGACTAAATATTATCCCTTAACTTTATAATTAGTGTTAAAGTATACAACAACATGTGTATGTATGTATACTAGTTAATTAGACATAGTTTCACTAATTTTATTACATATTTAATGATACGTGTACATGTATGCGTTACTTAATTAGAGGCTTCAATTCATTAACAATATAATATTACATTTATAAGAGCATGCGTTATCTCCGTATTAATTAGTATATCAATACACATATACAATGTGGACAAATTTGTACTACTTAATTATACTTAACATTATTATTATCATTAAATTTGTAATAACACATATAAATACAAGTTGTCCTAACAAAACTACGGCAACATATTCTGCAAATGGAAATAAGAAAAAAAATGTTATTTGAAGTTCGACTATTAGAAACGTTTTATTACAAAATTAGAAACAAATGAAATTGAAATAATTAAAAAAAGTATCACGTTACTTTACATTTTTAATATCCATTTTTCATTACAAAATTTGGGCTCATTTTGATCTAGGAGTAAATAGCAGAATGTTCATTCAGGTCTAGGACAGCGACAAATCTTAAACTTTGTTGAAAATTCTCCTATACTAAACATTTAACGTACTTCATCTTAATAATAGATACCACGAAATACAATTTGGAGAACATAACGAGCTAATGAAAGATTTACTTTATCGTTACTCAGCTTTTCAAGAATAACTTCCAACTAATTAATGATTTTTTCTTATCAAGGATAGTTGTGAACAGATGAAACAACTTTTACAAGATAAGGCGTATTTAATTCTCCTAATAATCAACTATGGAGCACCAATAATCCATATTTCACCTAATAAAGAAACTTGTAACACAAATTTTGATGTAATACACTTGGTACATATGCTAAACAACTTGCTCATCGATCCATTATACCTGTTCTTACTTATTTCAACTGCATTTGTTTATAACAATTGTAATCAAATGTTTCTAAGCGAACTTATCATTTTTTTGTTCTTATATCCACTGACAAAATATGCATCTGCAATTTGGTCGATAAACATTCCGTATATATAGGCATATTAAAATGAACATGTAATAACACAAATATTTAATTAAACAATTTTCTTTTTAACAGCATTGATGATATACACTAAATGCATATAAACATTATTTTACACGTAGTACAAAATTTTTCTTATCAAGGATATTGTAAATAGATGAAGCAACTTTTACAAGACAAGGCGTATTTAATTTTCCTAATAATCAAGTATGGAGCACTAATAATCCATATTTCACATGATAAAGAAATTTTAACACAAGTTTTGGTGTAATACACTTGGCACATATGCTAAACAACTTGCTCATCGATCCGTTAAATCTGTACATACTTATTTCAATTGCATTTGTTTATAACAATGGTAATCAAATGTTTCTAAGCGAACTTATCATTTTTTTGTTCTTATTTCCACTGACAAAATATGCATCTGCAATTTGGTCGGTCAACATTCCGTATATATAGGCATATTAATGAACATGTAATAACACAAATATTTAATTAAACAATTTTCTTTAACAGCATTAAATGTTCTCACATTGATATACATTAAATGAATATAAACATATTATTGTATACGTAGTACGAAATGTTTTCTCGTGTAATTTCAACATTGGGCATTAAATTTGCTCACTTTCGACTTTTCGAAAGTACTCGCGTAGCTCGTTTAGCTCGAAGTAATACTCAGGAAGAGATACTAATTCGAGAAAGGGGAAGGATTCATCTTCGTCTCGGTCTGATGCCTGGTTAATTATTAAGAGCTCGCGTAATACTGTCATTATCCGTCGATTCAACTATACTAAATAAGCTAATTTCACAGCATTCTTCTTCACGGTGTTTTCGCTACAGTTGGCCGAGCTAAAGTTTAATGTCTTCCTTTTTCTTCGGTTAGTATGAAATGCTTTAAGTATATCGCACCTTCTTTACGCTCTCTTAATCATGCTGGAACATGTGATGTGGCGTTTCGATTCGCACTAGCAATTTTTTTTACGTCATCTTGCATACATGCACAAATCTAAGAATCTTCGATAATTTTACAACAAAACTGTGTTTGTCGAGTTTAATTATGATTTATAGAAAATTTGGTTAAATTAATAGTTTCGTTATTTGAATAATGTGTATTATATATGGTTACAAATATTTTTCATAATAAAAGTAGAAATAAATTAATGTATCAAATATTGTTATAAGTGTATTTAAACGGAACGATAGAAATAATATTGTTAACCTATACTAAATTATATATCGAGTTGGACTTTCTGACCAGTCAACGCCTTCTAATTTACTCTCCTTGGGTGAAAATCAATGCCCGAAAGGTAGAGAATATCGATTGATCGAATTAATGGAACTCAAGGCGTTTTAGTTTGCTTCGAATGTGAATATAAATTTTCTTTTTCAAGGAATTATAAATATTATTATTTTATTTTACATGAGATAATTAAGAACAAAAATTCTTGAAATAAAAAATAATACAATATTAATTGTTGTTGAAACAATGCTTGGGTAACAACAATGAACAATGTTTAAAAATAAAGTTGTTTTCTTTTTTTTTTGTTAATGAAAATACATATATAACATATTTTTATGTAAAAAGAGAAAAAAGAAAAAAGAAACGAAAAATTGTAAAAATGATCAAAAATTGTGAGACGTGAAAGAAAAAGTAGATTTTAAGTTACTTAGGGAAACCATTATTCGTGATTTTGAATGTTTCAAATAAGATTGAAGGAAATGTCACGTTAAGAGTGCGGCATCTAAATTGCTTTTAGAATTTAGATGCAGTTACGTTAGAACGAGTGCGACCTCGTGTCCGAAGTATAATTCACGGTCCCTTGTCATTCGTTGAACGAATACCATGCTAATATTTACGACTACCGTTTTCTACCAACGAATAGACAAACACGTACGCATAGACACATAGATATAAAATGCGACACGATAAATTGTTTTCTTCATTTTCTTGTCGTTGTTCTTGTTGTTGTTATTGTTGTTGTTGTTGTTGTTTTATTTTCCTTTTTAATTTAATTAAATATGCAAATTGCGTCAGTCACATAAAAATAATAATATCCATCGAGGGATAAATAATCACGCCATTTGTATAAATTTTCTTCGTTTGAATTATGCATCATATGCAGACATAAAAAAATAATAGCGAAATATAAGAATAATGTCAACGACTCCGGTAATCGTGAAAGTCGTCATGTCGACGATGTGTCATGTCGCAATTTCTTTTTACAAAATGTACTCGTTATGTCGAAAAGAAAAAGTACCGAGCATCGTTTCAAGAAGGAAAAGAGAAATCAAATTGTATGATTGAAGTGTCATCAGTGCTAACACGCGAGTGTCCCTTCGTTTCGTTTCGTTTCGTTTCCTTTTCACACATTTTCTCTTTTAACCGCAAAAAAATGACACGCGTATGTTCATAGTTTCTTCTTAATTTCTCCGCATATATTATTTATAATAAAACTTTGATTATCCGTACTCGGGGATTATATTCTAATGATAGTTTATTCGAATTTAATATGCGTCAGGTATGTACGTACTTTAATTACGTATTTTAAGAATATTTATGATATGGGGATAGGTATCTGTTACATGTTTCAAATCTTGAGTAATGTCTGACTTTTCAAAATAACGAGATAGAATACTGCATCGAAGTTCCAAGAACCAAGTCTCAATTCGTTTCTCTCTCCTTTTTTCTTTGTTTTTAGATTAATTTATTGATATATTGAACTTTTTAGTGTTTGCAGTTTTACATACACGTGATATGGTAACGACACTTACGATTAATCAAATGCATGCTTGACAGGGAACTTGTTAACAAGTATATCATTTACTTATATATATATATATTTAGTATATTGTTTATTTTGAAAATGGCATAAGTCACTTTTTCAAAAAAATTGAGTTAATAGCAACACTAATTACAATTGAACGGTATCTTTTCATTTAAAATAAAAAAAAAAAAAGTGACTTATGCCACTTTCAAAATAAACGGCTCATATATATATAAAAATAATTTGTTCAAAAAAAAAAAAATCAATGGGAATTAACTGTTACTATTGACTATTACAATTAAATTAATTGATTCGATAAAGAGGTTTTACAAAAACGTGTGTAAAAATGATTGTCGGTTCATAAAAGAAGAA
>NW_014569714.1:83565-100456 GCF_001313835.1 Polistes canadensis
ATAATAATATAATTATTATATAATAATTTGTTCAAAAAAAAAAAAAAAATCAATGGGAATTAACTGTTACTATTGACTATTACAATTAAACTAGTTGTAATCGGTAAAGGGGGTGTATAAAAATGATTGTCGGTTCATAAAAGAAGAAGAAGAAGAAAAAAAAAAAGAAGAAAAACTTACGACCTTAAAGCATCGTCGAAATTGAATGAATATGCGCAATCGCATATTCGTTAACGCGAATAGTGTTCGCAATTTTTCAGGATACCCACCTATGTGCACCGTGCACTCTATCTAATTATGATCGTCTAACTGGGAGCGCCGCAGGAAAAAAGTAACCGCCCACGCCTCTCGTACTCTTTCAAAGCTAAGAAACCCTACGTACAAATGTGTCTAAGTATATGTGTAGATACAAATATAACTATACAAATCGTACAACGTGTATGCATGTATGTAACTATTTGCGATAACGAGATATCATGCACGAGATAGAAAATTTTTAACCGATAAAATTGCTCAACTCTCCTTCCTCGTCACGAAAAACCTAAGAATCTAGGACGAAAGTAGGATTATTTTTTGATACCAAGTTTCCACGTGTCCTTTCGATCATCGATTTCACTCATTTACGCGTTCAATTGCCCCTATTTTAAAGTCGCAATATCGAGAAATGAAAATAATTGTCCTTGCTTGCTTCCTTCGATCAACCAAGTTTATTTCTAATTTTTTTTTAAATGATATTTACACATAACTTTAATTTATTTTTGTATTATTTGAAAATAATTGTATATATCGTAGCATGTGAAACTTACCTCGACGTTAGATTGATTGATTTTTGTGTCGAAGGAATTAATTGTTTTCTATTTTTATACTTATATTTATGAATTTTCTAATAGCAATAATTAAATTTATTATTTAAGAATAATTGAATCATTTTTTTACGAATGACAAGGTTAAATCTGTGATCATCCAGTGTATCATAATTATTAAAAACCTTTTAGTTGGAAGAACGTTAATACTTTCGTTCAAGGCCACTTAAAGGTCATTAAATTTTAAAATCACTATTATGTGATGTGAATAAAAAATTACTAATATTTTGAGTATTTTTTAATAACGCTAAAATATGTATTTATAATAAAATTGTTAAATAAATTGTCTATAATTTCTATGATATCTTGATCTTCAAACGTGTATATCGTTATATACCTACACTCATGTATTGTATTTTATTTGATATTGATTGTTAATTTGAAAATAATTTATAGGTCACACATTTATAAGTTAATGTTAGTTAAATATGAAATATAACTTAACACACATTATATAATTTTCGTTGAAATATGAATAGGGTGCACATTGTGTATAAATTTAAAGTAGCTTTCAAAGATTACATATCATCGGGTACGATTTGTATGTTTACGTTCTGAAGGATAAAATTTGAAATGACGCATTCCTAGAACTTTAACGATTAATTTATATTCCGACGTTCTTGCCAACTATTCGAATGCGTATCAAAAAAAAATGATCATCGCTCGTTGTTATTCTCATTTTCTACACTTAGAAATATTTAACTCGCATATTTTACGATCAACGAAGTGTTTAATTATTTACAAACTTTCTCCAATTAAACGATCGGTTTGTTAGATTTTCGATTGTATATTTGATCATTTGATTAAATATTTTTATTCCGAGATAAAAAAAAAAAATAGAAAAGGAAAAACACTTACAATAATTTGTCTAATTTATCTCGTATTATTATTATTATTATTATTATTATTATTTTTCAATTAAACGAATAATCTTTGATGCAAGATGTGTGAATTCTTTCTAATTCGAAATAATCGGATAAGATACACCATAATTTTACTTGGAGGATCTTTATCTTTAATATTATTGCACTTTCTCTCAATTATTAATTGAATTTGGTAGTTGTGTGTGTGTGTGTGTATTTTTATATTCATGAACCTTAGATGCATAAATATATCCGATTCTTCGAGAATTTATATACTTTCAAACTTTTTTTTTCTCAAACATTCGAATTTAAAAGTTCTCCCCTATGGAATTTTATCACTAAGCAAGAGGTAAGGAAAATTTAACATGTAAATTGTTTTCGATGGTTCGTGGTTAAGGTCTAAGATAAGGGCATCGTTTCGGCTGATAGATTTATGAGAGTGATTTGAAAAATAATCTTTGTACGTTTCATGCGCATGAAAACGATCATTTTTCATTCCGGAAATTAATTAGATATCAATAATAAAACAAATTCTTCTTTAAAATAAAAAAAAACAAAACGAAAAATTCTACATAAAATCTAATCCCAACAAATATTTGAATTATTTGTAATTATTTTTTTTTTTTTACCAATGCAATAACAATTTTCAGACATAATTTCAAAGGATATGCAAACGAACGTTAAATTTCGATTATTGATCAAATTTTAATAACAATTTTTATTTTCTTTTTATTTTTTGATTTTTTTCTGAGGGATAAATTTTTACATTTTTTTGTTTTCTCGAAGTATTCAATATAATGTTTTTGTTTGAAATCGAACAAAACAACAATCAAACAAACTCAAATGTCATTCAAATGTTTCATGGTTTGTGAATCTACGTGGAAGTTACAATTGATTGACAGATGACGTGTTTACAAAGCGAGAGAAACATATAACACACAGTATAAAAACATTTTATTATTCGTTTTAGTATGCTCACCATGGAATTTATTTTAGAAATTGCAAGACTAGATCGCATTCGTTTACTAAATAAAATGGTAGTACATTCTAAAAGAGTAGGGCATCCTTCGTACGTTGTACTAAACAAGGAAAGAATATAATAAGAAATAAAAAGAGAAAGAGAGCGTGTAAAACTTCCGGTTGAAGAGAATTTCACAATAATAAAGTATTAAATTTACCAGAAAATTATACGTATACATGTAATAAAAAAAAAAAAGATTATAGTTCGAGTAAGTGTTATTCACATTTTAATGAGAACTATTTGAATACCAAAAAAGTGACAGACATTTTTCATTTGAACAAATTTAAGTATCCTCTCATTCTTCTATTCTATAAAATTCATCTGAAAAATGTTTTACATAGGAAATAATTAATTCTTATAATATTATTTAATTATATCGTAAAAATAAAGTTTAGGAAAAAGTTTAGTTAGTAAAAAAAGGAAAGAAAATAGAAAAGTTTAGTATAATCAGAGACACGAAAAGTAAATAATAGTGAAAAACATGATTTACGAAATTATAATATGTAAAAGAACTTCTATCAACGGGATCGTCAAATAAACAATCTATTTCAAAATTACAATCCGTTAAAAGTACATCAAATTCTTTCAATCTTTTCATCTCCGAAGTTTTTCTCACAATTCTTTTCCAAAACTTCTTCTCCATCTCGTGATCTTCGAAATTGTTGAATCTTCTTTTTCAATTCAACAAAAACAAAAAAGTAATAAGAACAAACGTATCTTTAAAATAATCATCTATCATACGAATACATTTTTTCATTTTTAACTCTAATCCACCTTTCGATTATCAAAATGATTAAAATTAGTTTCCAATCAAAAAGAAAAAAGAAAAGAAAAGAAAAGAAAAAACAAAATAGAAAAAAAAGGATGACACGCGTGATAGTTGAAATAAAAAAATTAGTTAAGAAATGAGTAAAAGAAGTTTTTCGGTAGACCTAATATTTTCAAAGTCGAGGTTGGGATAGGAATCGGTCGATAAAGTTGTCGTAGAAGGTCGAGGAGACAAGGGCCAGGAGAAATAAAGAGGTGAGAGGTCTGACTCACCTGGCTACCAGGCGGAGAAAAGAAATTTTCATCATCTGACCCCTGACATCGATGGTAGTCGAATTAACGCGCGGACGGATTAAAAGGGAAAGTAACACGGTAAGGGACAGACAAAGACAAAGACAAAGAAAAAAAGAGAGAGAGAGAGAGAGAGAGTAAGAAAATAAGAACAAGAAACAGTTAATAAGAAAATAAGATAGAAAGATAGATAAATAAATGCTAAAGTGTAAGAGAAAGAGAAAGATAGATAGAGAAAGGGTTAGAAAGAGAAAGAAAAAAAGGAGAAAAGACACTAAAGGAGTCGAAGAAGTCGGCCGGAGCCGACTCACGGATGGAGACTGAGAAAGGACGAAAGACGACGTTTGAGACCACCCTTGCGAGTGACCATCTAACTTGGGGGGGTTGTTGCTGGTGGTAGTGGTAACACCACTGCCGTAATAGTAGTGGTGAGGGTGGTGGTAATATTCTTAGTAGTGGTGGTAGTGGTGGTGGTGGTGGTGGTGGTGGTGGTGGTTTGCACTTGAAAGTCCACCTCACTCGATTACTAAAGCTCCCAACTTATTATTCTTCCCTCAGCTGAACACCTTTCTTTACTTCTTTCTTTTTCTTTGTTTCTTTTTTTTTCTTTCTCTGACAATTATGAACGCCAAGTACAACGAACGTAAAGAACGTCTTTGCAGCACCGCGAACGCGAGCTTACTGACTTTGTTCAGTTTAACGCTGGCCAACGTAAGAGTTGGCGCTGATAAAGTCCGAGACCAACTCGATACGACTTTTCACTAATCGAGGAAGAACTTATGAAGTCTTTTACTTTCTCTCTCTCTCTCTCTCCTACTTTTAAACAACATAATGTATATATTTACTTATCTTCATTTTTCTTTTCTTATTTTTTTTGTTCATACTTTCTCATTAGTTTCTATAAATTCTCATCGTTCAAATACACAGAAATTTGTACTTCAAATTGTTTTTCTTTTTCTTGTTGTGTTTTTACTCGTTAAAAAAATTATTTTTTATATTTTCTCATTGTGGGGACACATATGAGCCGTTTATTTTGAAAATGGCATAAGTCACTATTTTTTTTTCTTTTTTTTTTTATTGAAAATGAAAAGATACCGTTCAGTTGTAATTAGTGTTGCCATTAACTCGGTTTTTTTGAAAAAGTGACTTATGCCACTTTCAAAATAAACGGCTCATATACTGGAGAAATTTTTATTTGAAATTGTTTTTTTTTTTATTCATTAAGAACAGTTTATTATTAACTAAACAATAGGACATTAATACTTTTCTTTTTTTTTAATACTTTTTCATAAATTTCTTTTACGCGCGCAAGATTTTTATTTGAAAAATTATTGTTTTTTTTTGTATTCATGAAGAAAACAGTTAGATTAATAAAAGGGTAAGAAAACAAATGTGTATATTCATTGTTATTTTATGTGTGTATATTATTGTTTGAAAGTAATAAAAGGATGATAGCAACGATAACCCCAAAGATCAAGTCTCATTGTCATTTCATTGACGTTCCTTATTTTCGTGCGGATTTAAAATTAGCTCGATCGATGTTTGGCTTGCTTCTGATAGGAGAACACGTGTTTCGAAAAGGTTATTGACTCGATGAAACAGCTGACTTTACTTTAGTCTTGAAAAATATTCTTAAAATATCTACCAAATAATAATGATAATAATAATAATACTAATTATTATATGATAAAATAATGGTAATAATAATAATAAAAAAAAAAAAACACAAAAATGATAATAATAATAAAAAGAAAAAAGGAATAGTGGTATCGGTAATGAAACATGCTTGTTCGTGATATAAGCTTCGAATTACTTATCTCGGTGCTTTTTTTTCAACGAAAACGAATATGATGACCAAATAATTGGGCTTCTATGTAAGAGAGATAGATCACTTGATTTCTTAAGTTCCGTTGCTTTGCGATCGATAAGACTAGATCCGTTAGGCGCAACAGACCATAAATTTCTTTCATTACTAATTGCCTTTCCCCTTGCTATATATCTTTCCAAATTGAAAATAATTCATTTTTCTTATCTTATTATATCGTTTCTTTTCTTTTTTTTCTTAAATCTATTTTTTAATAATTTGTACAATCACAAGAAGATAAAGTATGTAGTTTTTATCATCGTAATTCGTGATTTATTCATATTATTGATTTTTATTAATAACGTTGCACATATACAAGATTGATTTATAGAATTCTAAGATTATTAATTTATTTTTTAACGAGTACTTGAAGTAACAGCAATATTTTTTCAACAATATTATAATATTAAAGACTCATATCTTAAAATGAAAAACAAAATATTACAATTCTATTAATAATCCAATAATTGATTTTGACGTTTGTTTTATTTTTTATTGGTAAATCGACTTTTTGGGAACACTGTGTATATATTTAAGTAATTTATTTATCTTATATTGTATAAAAATTTATTAAATATAATATAATTCCATATGCAACAAACTTATCGGACTCTCAGTCCAAATCTAACACGTAAAATATTTTAAAATGCTTATAATTTTCTATGTAAAACGCAATCGTTAATGTCGTTAGTGTATTAACGAGAATTGTACTGAAAGGAGACAAAGAGTAATGCAAAGCTTATTTATCGTGCACGTTATTAAAAATAAAAAGGAGAAGAAAAAAACAAGGAAAGGGCAAAAGGCTAAGTATATAACTTGATCGTTGACATGCAAGGTGAATACTTACGCGCTATGAAGATTCATTATAAATTTCATTAAATTATTTTATAAATATATACTAAAATTCTTTTTCTTTTTAATAAAATTTGATATAATATTTATGTATAATAATGTTAATTAATATTTGTAACTACGAAGAACGAAATGTGATATTTCAAGTAGCATCGCCATTTTGGAAAATGGCACGCTTCGATGATAAAACTTTGAATTTATATCAAACGAATTCAAATATTGTCGTATAGTAACGCGTTAAAATATTTAAATAATTAATCCATCGATTTATAAATCCAAAACAAATTTTTCAAATTGACGCGTTTCGGTAATATCCATTAAAAAGTTGAAATTAAAAACAAATGAATTCTTACGACACGTAGCAGTAGTAATGCGTTAGAGTATTAAAATGAATGACACACGAAAAATTTAAATACAGAGCTATATTGTCCCACATTTATTCAAGCAGACTTATTACAATAACTTCGTAACAAGTATAATTCACCTTTGGTAATACGATCATCGTTCGTTAACTTAATTATTAATTCACTGGTATTAGGTATATACGAACAATTTTGGTATGAAACCATAATAATAATAATAATAATAATAATAATAATAATAATAAAATTAATAATAATGATTCTTTATCATATAACGAAATCCTTTTTTTGTATTTTTCTTTAATAACATCTTATTTTTCTATATCTCTTGATTTTATCGAGTTTCTTCAATTATTGAAATATCCTTCGAACGCGATTAGGTTTAATATTAATATTGTCGTTTCTTTCTTCACAGTCAGGCAACATACACACATTATTTACTTACTTATTTACTTACTTATTTACTTACATACACACATACACACGCACACACATTCAACGAAAAATATATTATTTAATGTAAGAATCATTTTTAAGAGGGCTAGAAGGGGGAAAGGGAGCTTTTCGGATAGCCCCCCAGGTCCCAAAATGGATATTCTACTAACCTGCTTGATTACTATTGTACCTCCCAATGATCGTAGTGCAGCATTAAAGAATAAACGTAAGTATGTAAAATCAGCTAAGATTTTTTTTTTTAGAGATTTAGAGAGGCAATATTATATTTTATCTATTTAGATTATTTATAGGTATCTTCTTGATTGCGGTGAATAGTAATGAATACTTTTTGTGCAACGATAAATTACCATCTGCTCGACATTTACGATCAATCATTTATTTGTTTATCGGTAGCTTTATATTGAGATTAGCTTTGCATTATTTTTCTTTAATAGCGGCTTTAATTTTTGTAACTTGATAATTCTTCTTTTAATATCGCTCTTCATTTGATAATATTATAGAATAATTTCTTTGTATGCTTTAAAATTCTAGTATCAGTGGTATTATCGCATATACCAATAATACAATGAGTCGTAACTTTTTTTATTTGTTAAGATATTTTTGATATTTTTTTGCTTTTTTTTTTGTCTTTTTTGTATTTGAGGATTTATTTTATGCCAATTGGAGAGAGTTTACGAGTGATCAATTAGAGATCAGAATTAGTTCCATTAAAATATTGTAATATTAATATAAGGCGACAAGAATTTTATTAGCGATATTGTAAAAATGATTTGAATAACTTATAATACATTATGAATTTTTTGTATCTAATTTCAGTTATTATTTATTAGTAATAATATGAAAAGTAAAAGCTATAGGCCGAAGTTAATACAAAGACACTATTCTTCAGGTATCCTTACAGATTTAATATACGCAATAATAATGATCTATATTCTATACTTAAATGAAAATTCTTTAATCTTTTGCATTGACATGTACACGTAGAACTCCCATTCTAAATGACTCAACTTGGTACAGCCTTAGTTTATCGTATTTTTACAAAAAATAAGACTCTGATATTATTAAAAGGAACTTCCTGCAAAAGTAGCAATCTTTGAAAAGAGCCAAAACGCTTAAGTCTATGATCCTAATTTATCGTGAGATCTTTGGGCATGAAGCCTCTTGTAACTCTTCCTATATTTTTCAATCGTAATATCGGTATTATTTACGTCGGATAAACTAAGCGTTACTGGATCTAAACTCGCTGCTAACTTTAAATACGTTTCTTCCATTTCTCTTGTTATCTTAACTTCGTAACTGTTATCGAGAGAATTTTTATCATTTACGGACAAATGCGATTTTTCATCTTCATTAGGTATATCAAATGTAATTAGATCTTCTTCCTTGTCGTCTATCGGCGTACTATTAACATTCGTCGCGGTAAATGAAGAATTTACTTCTTTATTACTATCTATTTCCTTATTTAATTCTTCTTTTTTATTTATATCATGGCATTGGTTGTTACTTAATTGAAAAGGTTTATGATTAGAAGTAGTTTCGTTCGCGTAAGCAAACAAACAGGTTTCTTCTTTCTTCCCGTTATTATCTTTCATTTTTAAACCATTAAAATTATTTTGTACAGAATTGTCTATGCAAGCGGACGATTGAACCCATTCCGCTACTCTTTGTAACTGGTTACTATCTTGTAATAAAACTGAATGTTTGTCATTAGTAACAGACGGTAATCTCTCTGATCCAATCGTAGTAGTTTTTTTTGTGTGCACTAAAGCTGCATTCGGTTTACTATTTCCATTTGTAAATAAGGTTGCTTTACAATATCCAGCATTATCTATAGGAATATTTTTGGATCCATGAGTCGTTACCCGAACAAGACAAGATCTTGAACCTAATGTACGATTATTGGAATTAGATTTTTGATTATTAACTGAATTAATTGATTGTACTCCACTAGAAGACTGTAAAATATCGCTAGAGCTACTAGGAGGATCGGAGGTCGAAATGACAACACTGTCGCTACTAAAACTCGGACTAGTAGCAATTTCAACTTGTCGACAATCATTGTGAGCCATTACATTGTCTATATTTTTCACTTCAATCAAAGTTAAATGAGTAGGATTCTGAGGCTCCGTCCACATTCTATTATTTTTCCAATCTCTACTATTAATAATATCTATTGCTGTATCACTAATAACATTATCATTACTTTTATCTTTCGAATTCATATCCGATTTCGCTTTTATCCATTCATTCTTCCATAATCTGTCGTTAATAATATCTATTTGAGTCTGTTCATTATTGCTAAAATATTTTTTCGTGTTTTCAGGCGTAGTATGAGAACAGGGAGAAGTTTCAGTTTCACATTTAGTCCAATTGCTTGTATTAGATTTAGTAGCATCTAATGGAAAATCAGATTTTTTACTTGTTCGTGTTTGTTTTGATTGATCTCCACTAATGCTATTAACAGTATTAGTTGACATAATATTATTAAAGGTAACAGACGTACTAGAAAGTGGAGGAATATTGGTTATTATATTAGAAGACGTATTAATATTTCTGTTGCTTCTTAAAGATGTTTGCTTGTCACTACTTAATATTTCAACCTGGGTATGAGTTTCCATATTGTCTTGTCGCATAGAATCCTTTTTATTATCATCCCTTAAGTCTGGTAAATTTTTATTACCTTTAATGGCAAGTTTATTATCTTTAACATTATATAAATACTGCGTGGAATTTGAATATTTTGTACAATCTGAATTATTATGAAAATGGGTGGTACTATTGTCGACACCATCTTGGCAATGTCTTTGAAAAATCAAGTTTGCATTAGAATTTTGATTACTTCTAGTTTGGAACGATTTATTAACTTTGTTTAAATATTCCGAATGCTTCTCTTCAGTCTGTACATGTCTCAAAGTGCATTCGTTACATGAAGCATCAGAATTATTTACCGTCTGACATTCGGCATCGATCAATAAAATACTTTTATGACATGTGCACGTATCACAGTGTTTAGCAAAAATTCTTTCTTTTTCTCTGTCTTCCAATACTTTGGCCATAATAGCAGCCGATACTACATCAATGGGAGGCTTAGATTCTTCTATGTCATCTTCATCGCTATGCTTTTCCACTCCTTGCTTAGATATATTGTAAACCATCGCAGTAGGAGGAAATGTTGATATAGGTACAATAATGCTTTTCATATTGGGCGGTGATGGATCCTTAGAACATCTTTTATGGGCAATGTATGTTCTAACTTTGGCTTGTACTTCAGTAGGCAACTAAGTAAAGTAAAATCAATCTTGTAAAGTTATAATACTTTTGGTAAATCTTAATATAATTGTAAAGCGTGTCTTACCGAATCATATTTCTGCCCAACAAAATTAGAAGGCTTACATTGAAGTAGTTGAATAGCTAAATTCACATCATTTCTATACCTTTCCTAAATATAAAAAATGATTATTTAAATTGTAGTACAATTCTAAATTATATTTTTTATGCTTATAATATAACCATTTAAGTGGCAAGCAGTATGAGTACACTTTTCAAATTTCATATCGTAAAAACCAATTACATTTAACAATCGCAGACAATTAATATATACTAGAATTCTATTTAAGTCAGTATGCTTAACTTTACTAATGCTTATCGGTCACATTAATACAAAACATTATTTAGATCTTCTCGATATGAATTGAAACAAGCACTATCGTACTTCACTTGAATCTTCTCAATAAGATTTTTCCAATGAGTCCCTGGGACTTCAAGGATTATTAATATAATATAACGTACATTATCTTGAGTCAAACGATGAATAGTATAATTAGCATCCGCCAATCGATGCGACAAAGTAGCTATATCCTTAGTGAAAGTACCCTTTTCGCTCTCACACTTGTCGACTATTCTTAGTAATTTATCTTCGAGATTTTGATTAACTTTTTGAATTCTTTTATGCGCATCATACAACCTTTGATATTTTTCTTGCCAAACGAGAATCTCTTCCTTGATCGAAGCCAACTCTCCGTTAGGAAATTTTTCAGCTTCGTTTAAAAATTGCGTTTCCATTGTTACAATATGGTTATCTCTTTCCAACAACCTTTGACGTAGATTTTCTATCTCTACATGCAAGTGCATGTCACATTGCCGAAGATCCTTCTCCGTACATTTTGTGCATTCACAGCCGCATTCCTAAAAAAAAGACAAATTCAGTTAGAGAATTTCAAATGGGAGTAATAACACATCGTATGAGTATGCACGAACACTACCTTTAACAAAAGCGCTTCTAAGCATTCTCTGTGCTTTAATCCAGCATAACATATTTATGACAAAGTGATTGATTCATGAACGGTACGTATGTGTGCGTGTATTTATATATGTATATATTATTTTATTATTTTGTTCTCTTAAATGTTTTGAAAACTCACAAAAATGAATGAGTGCTTTTCACTGTCACATACCTTACACTTTTCTGCCATAACGATTTTGATAAATTAAATGAAAAATAAGGGAAAAATATCATAGAATAGGCAGTTTTTGATACAGAAGCCTCATAACCGCCTTATTTAAGTCTCTAACACTAATATGGATCTATTTTCACTAATATGGAGTTATATTTATTCGGGTTCTTTAATTGTCAACATTATTATTCTACACAAAAATTCAAATTATCGCAATGAACGAAGAATAACGTTCACACGTTAGCCGAGAAATGTCACTGCGTTGTCAGCAGATCAAAAGTGAACAACTTCAACCGGATTTCCTTAAACTCTCTTTGTCTGCTGTCGTCTGCCACGCTTAAACTTAATTTTAAGCAGAGAAGACGTATATACATGTAGAAGAGAATATCTTACTCTCGTTAAGATTTGACTCGAAATATTTGAGTTATGTTGATAGTTCATTTTACTCCCGACAGATGGCGCATCGAAACGCCCTTTTAAAAAAGCTTGCTTTTTCCCGCGGATTCTATTCCCGATTAAATATTTGTATATTTCATCGAAACTACGATATATATATATATATCAACGTCATATGTAAAATTCATTTTGAAATAATTAATTGAAAAATTTAATTAAAATTAAAACATCGATTTGATTAAATCTAGATCTTTGGATTATTACTCTCTCCGTTAGGTCTGGCTTAGATCCGCCATTACTACTTATTTGGTTATCAAGGAAAAATGCGGAGAATGCGAATAAGTATAAACCAAAAAACTGAACTTATGGTGTAAGAAACGAATAAAAGAATTAAAAGAAAAAGTGGAAAAAAGATATGAAACGTAAGTGAAATTTAAATCCATGAAAGTACAATAAATCTTTAAGATAAAAATGTTGGAGAATTGGGTCGAGAAAAAAAAAGAAATTTGTAATAAAGAGACTATTGCTTGGCCAAAAAAAAAACTCTGCTAATTGGAACAATGTTATTCTCATACATTATTATAAAATTGATAAAATAATATGACAAATAAAAAAAAAGAAAGGTTCGGTATTGTTTGAAAAAAATATAATTTTATTAAATTGAAATTTGTGTTATTGAAGAATCAGAAAGAAAAATAATGTGAGAAAAACGTGATATCAGCATGGATGTCGATAGTAATTGTTATAGAAAAATACAAATTTCCCGTATTCCAGTAGGAAGAAGTCACAGCCACCGTAATCAGTACGAACGATAACGGCGAGACCGTTCGAAACGACATTCGTTCTATTTCCGTGGACCGATGTAAACCCACCTTAATCCGTGGAAAATAATACGAGCGAATGTACCAACAGTAACTGGAATCTATATTCTGTTTCGACGACTACATTCGGAAAATTCGTAAATTAGAAAAACGATTGGATGTTTGTTGACGTCGTCGTACAATCCACAAAAAAAAAGAAAAAAAAAAAAAAAAAGTAAAAACAATATTCTTCCTATCGTAACGTACATCGTACATATATTAAAAAAAAAGATGAATATAAATGAAAAAAATAAAGATAAAAAATAGAAGGAAAAAATAGTGTAACAATTGCTGTAATAACAAATCAAGAAAATCATAGAGAACAACATTGTCGAAAATAGAAAGAGAGAGAGAGAGAGCGTAAGTGATTGACGAAAGAAAAGGGGGGTAAAAGTAGTAAAATAACGATGATATGGAGTAGTCAGACTCGTGCGTTGTACACGAAAGCTCTGACTGACACGACGACGGTGGCGGCGTCTGTGGCGGCGGTGGCGGCGGCGGCGGCGGTGGTGGTGATGGTTGACAAGTGGTGGGGGGTGACGGTGGTGAGTATGTCGAGTGGTGGGGGTAGGAAAGCTGCGTGGAGACGAAGCATACACGGTGGGTAGTAGCTGCGCGAGACGATGAGAAAGGGTTTAGTTACGAGTGGGAGGAAGAAAGTAACTGAGGGTGGTTGGGTTGCTATGGTAGCTACCTCGGCCGGGGAGCAGACCCTAGTCTTGCCGTGGCGGTCGCCGAACGTGCAATGGCACGGTGCTCTTTATTTCTTGTGCTTGACTTCATTCACTAATTTCACTTAAATAATTGCCAAAGTATTTTATTGTTACTTTATACGAAACATTCTATTATTTTTTTTATCCCTTGCCTTCCCCTAAATTATCCCGATTTCTCTTTTATCGTAAATTATGTGATGTTTTATTCAAATGTGACGAAATATCGAGTGACAAGACGAACTGAGTGATTACGAGAAAGAAAGGAAGAAAACGCAAGAAATATATGTATATATAGTTATATGTATATAAGTATATATATATATATATATACGTATGTAGAGAAGAAGCTTGGACATATTTCGCGAATATATATATTATTCACGTCCAATTCTTCATTTTTTTCGTTTTGTTATATTTTAACTTCGATAAGGAGAACACTGAAAAGGAAAAGTGAAGAATCGTTCCTCCGAACGATCTGTGGCCGCGTGGCCAGACATTCTCTACGCGTACTATCTATTTCCCCAGGTGTCTACGGATTTCTTGGTTTCGATACGCGATGGAGGATCGCGACGATCATGCTGGGACATCTTCGAGAATTCGATCTCCTGGGAGTGTGATTCCTCAAGCTCGCTAAAAGGTTTATTATTGCTTACGTATTTCATATTAAATCAATTTTACTCTCACCTTTTCATTTCAATTTCATTTTTCTTTTATTAATATATTATTTTCGATCATTCAAATTCAATATACTATTTAATATATTTTCACGCGCGTATGTATACGCACACATCTACGTACGTGTGATGTATTTACACATGCTCGTGTATACGTATACGATCTGTTGTTGTTTTATTATTAAAATGATTATTCGAATGTGTGAATGAAAGTATGTATATGTTATCTGAATGAAATTATTTATTATCTGAATAGATTTTTGATCAAATTTATTTATCCGTCCATCATCGAATATTCAACTATCGTTATTTTCATCGAATAGACACTTCATACAAACATATATGTATTTTTGTATGTATGTATATAATACATACGCTGCAGTATACGTACAAAGTATCTCTTCTTTTCTTCACGGTGCAATTGGAGCCGTGGCAACTTTTAATGATCCCTTCCTTGCTATCTCGATACGACGTATACAGTCTATCCCCTACGTTTTTCTTCAAGATTATTTCAATAGTATATATTTTCCTGCGCTTCATTTGTTGTTCATTGATGACGAGCGAATGGAAATGGGAAGGAGGGCTTCATTATAATATCGTGGATTTTTTATTTTTTTTTTCTTAAGATAAAAAACAAGGGTAGAACAGGGCAATTGTAAGTAACGTTTTCTCTCTCTCTCTCTCTCTCTCTCACTTATGTTAAATATTATCATTAATTTTAGAAACAAGGTTTACTTACGTACTTTACTGCTTCTATACGTATATATATATGTATAAATGTACTTAGTTTAAAAGTAAAAAGTATCCAATGTCATGGGAAAAGTTGGCCAAGCGCATTTTCCAGAGTCAACGAGAAACGATAAGCAAACAACGGGTCACTATTACACGTTCGTGCTTGGAAAGGTGGATTTAAATATCCCGCTTAATTTCAAGCCGGATAAAAGATCACTCGACGACGACGACGACGGGGGTTCCTTTAGATCAAATAAAGGTTTCCGACATTAAGTTTGCGGAACTTGGGGAAACCGAAGGAAGTAAATTAGCGTTTGCTTTTTCTTTTTTTTTTTTTTTTAATTCCTTTCCATCTTCTTTAATTTCTTCTATTTCTTTTCTTTGTATTTAATTTTTTTTTTCTTTTTTTGCGTACTCGTTTGAACCACGTATTAATACGTTATTGACCGATCACGAACATACTCGTGATTACACATGCAAACAAATTATGCAATTATTAAAACATACAATTAAAGTTTAAACAAGGTTTTAAGTATTTCGCGTATGTTTTTTTATTTATTTGATTTAAAGTTAAAGTAGTGTTGTTAAAGTTAATTCTTATCAATTTTCTCTATGCTTTATTTTCATTTTTTCTTTTTCTATTGGGAAATATCTCTATCAGTTTCTTGTCAATTTTAATCGATGATTATATAGAATATTTAGGATAATTGTGAATTTAAATCATACACGCGATTCATCTAATTATTAAAATATCAGATTATGCAATTGGTTATTATAATATTGTTTATCGTGATTTGGTAGTGGTTTACTTAAATTTTGATATTACAAAACTTTTCCATTATTTTCATTATTTTTATACAATCATTAATATAGTCATGTAAAACGCATTTGATTTTTTCGTAAAATTTCAGATAATTTATCTATTTTTCTTTTTTCCTTGGAGAAGAACTTTTCATTTATTTTTATTTTTCATTTCGAAATGTCTCTATCGATTTTTTCGTTTCCTATCGACGATTGCAAAGAATTACTATTTTTTTTCTCTAGGTATATAAATTTATATATATATATGTTTAAGGAACTTGTAAATCAGGACGTTGATATCGTATCTGCAACGATCGCGAAACGGAGAACGTAGACAAAAGAAATGCATGAGATTCTTTCTCTTTTTCATCTCTTTGAACTTACTCATCGCCTTAGGGCAAATTTTTTCGCAGTTATAAGGAGAAGATACATTCCTCGCGATAGGAACGATACAAGGTTCTTCCTTTGGTCGACCGTGTCGACTTTATCGAGCGTCAATGAAGTCGGTTGGGTACTTCAGAAAAATAGACTACTATTTCTTCTTCACGAACATTTCTACTTTTTATATTTATTTCCATTATTCCCAAAAAGGGGATTTCTCAAGAATTACTGTACTTAATAAATGTCGTTTTTTGGTTGTTTTTTTTTTTTTAAATAATTTTTCTCTTCAATCGATATTGTTATTATTAGAAGAGAGAAGAACCACGAGGAAAAAGGATAAACGGGATAATGACATTGTGATTTTAGATAAACTATTATATTATCGATATAAATATAGATAAATAATTAAATTATTTAGAGAAAAATATTAATATATATATATATGAGTTTCAAAGGGAAATTAAAGACATTTAATAAATTTGATGAACAATTTATTATGACCTTGTTGAACGTTTCGTCCCTTACTGGGGACTTCCTCAG
>NW_014569714.1:101551-113133 GCF_001313835.1 Polistes canadensis
ATATATATTAATTTGTGTTACTTGAAATTTTCACGCGTGACTATAGTGGATTAATACGTAAATGATATTTTAAATACATTATTTAACACTTTTAGATTATTTTATATACTTATCGGTTAGAGAGTAATGAATTATTTTACGATTAGATAAAATTATAATTCGGTTTTCAAAATAGAATTATTATATTGAATTTTAAATAGATTAGATTTATTTCATTATATTGCATTATTGTGAAAATAATTATTCTCGAGGTGTATCAATACAGTTTTTAAATAAAAAACTATATTCAATATGAATAATCATATATCTCTCCTTGTAAAAAGAAATATAAATAAAATAAACATAAACGAAAAAGTAACATATTAACCCTTTGAGTGTTATGGACGCATATATGCGTTTGATAAAAGTTGATACGCGTGTTTATCAATATGAATGTAAAATAATGTAATATTATTTATTTATTTATTTATACTCCGTCCCTTTCGGGTTTGGAGGGCTTTCGATACACTTTTCCTTTTTACAAAAATTCAGAAATTAAAAAATTCAAACAAACAACTATTATATATATATATATATACTATATTAATACATTTAAATTTTAAAACAAAACTGAAATTAAAACTAAATTTTATTTCCTTTTTTTTTTTTTTAACTAACTAACAACATAACAATCACTTCTAAATACAATTTTCTTTTCTTTTTTCTTCTTCCTTCTTCTCTGCTTCCTTTCTTTTCCTTATAAACTCTTCTTAATACCTCTATCCCTTTTGCATCCTGGCCTAAAATATTTTCCATAAATAATGTAATATTTTTGTTGTATCTTGTCAGATGAAAATAATATTGTGAAAAAAAGAAAACAAAAATTGTAATATTATATAATATTATATATATATATATATATAATCAGGTTTTTATTGCACAACTTACAAAGTTTTTTTACAATGTCTTATCATTAATTCACTTATATTTATCTCACATTTTTAGTTTATTCTCAACTCACCTCTCCTCTAATATAATATATTAATATTAACATATCTGTGGTCACATTAAATAATAAATTATTTCATTCGTAGAAAACACACTTCACAGTTAAAAGAGTATTCATCAATCAAAGGGTTAAAAAAAAAAAAACCATGAATCATTTATCGATTCGATCGAAATTATTCATCTATCAAGGTGACAGTTAAAGAATGACTTTTAGTGAAACAACGAATCGTTACGGGGTTCGTTCTCTTCCGTTATACGAATCCATGCAAATCATTTACATACGACGATGAAACTGTGTGTGTATATGTGTGTATGGATTCAACGTGTTCGCAGCGTTCGTGAATACTTTCCACCAATGGGAAGAAATCTCTGTCTGATGGCGGGAAGAAGGGAAAGTTGGAGAAGAGGAGAGGAGAGGTGTCTACTGCATCCATATGCATACATACATATATATCTATATCACCAGATGCATCCCTCTTCTTCTTTTTCTCCCCTTCTTCCTTTTCCTCTCCTTCTTTCCTCCTTCATACCCCTTTTCATCCCCTTCTATCCCACTTCTCTGTTTCTACAAATCTATCGGCTCGTGTGCGTTCGCTTTGCTTCATGCTCAGCTCGGTAATATGTTACCTTTTTCATTTCGTTTATATTTCTTTCTCACCTTTTTGCTTACATCTCTTCTCTCTCTCTCTCTCTCTCTCTCTACGTGTTTATAAATATATAAATATACATGCATGTATATATATATATATATATATATATATATATATATATTTGTATATCCAGTAAGAAATAAATTTACCGAATTGAATTTCATGGAACCGAGATTTTTCACTAGTCTCGTTTTAGATCGTAAAACTCGTAATTTTCTAGAAAATTTGTTAACATCGCGTTGTGCAAAAATCTCCGTTTAAAGTCTTCATGTCGTTTTTTTCTTTTTTATCTATTTCTATCTCTTTTTTTTTTTTTCTTTTATTATCTCGTACTCGTAATATAAAGAATGAGAAAGAGAGAGAGAGAGAGAGAGAGAGAGAGAGAGAGAAGGGGATGTTTGAGAAAAATTTTTTTATCCCCTATCTTCATCCTCCTTCGAGAGAATCACCGAGACTTTTAATTATTCTACTTGCATGAGAAAGCTTCTTCCTTAGACTTGTTTGTTGTTTCCCCCTGGTGAAAACTACGTTGATAAAAAGGTATCTCAAGGAGTTAAAGGAGAGATAGAGAAAGGAAGATAGAGAGAGAGAGAGAGAGAGAGAGAGAGAGAGAGAGAGAGGGGAAAAAAAGAAAACAAGAGAGAAGAATATAAAAGAGAAGTAAAGAAAATGGAAAAGTGGAGAGAAATTTTTGCTAACTTATTTATCGGATCAATAATATTTTTTTTCACATTTTTTTCATTAGTATTTTAAACAAATAAACACAATCAATATTATTACAATTAATATGAAAACTATTTGATTATATGAAATATATGCTCAGTATTTTACAATAAAATATCATTGTGTGCATAAATATTTCAACCTGTAATTTTGTTTTTATTATAATTACTAGCAGAGCTAGTTTTTGTTCTGAGAGCAGGATTGTTGATTTCATGCCTTCAAAATATTGTTTAATATTACTTTTTTGATTTTTAATTTTTTTTACTTATTTTCTTAGACCCCTGAACAAAAAATAAATCGGTGTATTTTCATAAACTTACATTTTAAAAATGAATTCAGTTATAATTTATCACAATCATATTTTTCTCTTCTGATTTTAAACACGATTATGACGTTTCAATTCAATCTTATCATCACTTTCACAAACTTCAGCATTTTCCACTTTTCAAACCATTTTTTAGAGGTTGAAAAATAATTCGTTAACTTTTTATAATATAAGATTGTAATTCGTTCAATATATATCCGTCTATTCAATGATTATATTTTATATTAAATATTGTTTGTAAAATAAATGAATATAAGATTTAGGATGGAAATTCGAAAATCGGATTAATTTGAAATTTGAAATCGATAAAGTATTTCGATGTAGACATTTCGTTTTTTTATCGTCTTTTAATGTTCATAAGTTTAAAAAAAAAAAACAATTACTTTATAGATCTCATTTATTGAATTAGTATTATTAATTATTTTTGTTCAATATTTAAAATCACAATTATTATTATTTATAATAATTATTGCAATAATTATGCAATTTTCCCTTTATTAATCCTTTCAAATACGAACTTAATATACCAATATAAATACTTAGAATAATAATTTGCGGTGTTAGGTAATAATTAAAAAATAAAAATTTTAAATTTATAATATTGAAAAAAAATGACAAATAAATGATGTATCGAGTCTTCAAAGCATTACGACGAGTTTACTTTGTCATCAGTAGGTAAAATTGTTACAAATATTGACAAATGATTATTTATATTGAACAGAATATTTATATAAAAATACTGATTCAAATATTCGTAAAATTCCGACGAAAAATATTGGAAAAATACCGAACAAATATATATATATATATATATACAGAAGAGAACGTTTTTTTGTTTTTTCCTTCGTTGAACGAGAGTGGATTGTACGCGTGATTTGTCGTGTCTGGTTTGTGTGCAGGTGAGAATTTGATGAGCGGCCACTCACGTTCATGGTTCGTCATGCAATTTTTGGTTAACCAACGCTTCTTCTTTGTGAAAGGTGTGCTGCACACGTATTAAATGAAATAATGCTAGCCATGTTCTCAAAGTGAATTCCCTTTCTCTACGAATATACTTTTTTTTTTTTTAATTCTTCTTTTTATTTTTAATTATAGTATTATAGTTAGTTCTTTGTTGGTTTTTTTTGTTGATACATCCTACAGAGATTTCTTCAATCGTTTATTTGTGCTTTCAATCGAATTTTTCCCTTTTTTTTTTTGTTTTAAATCGTTGCTGGTTTATTTATTTATATATATATTTTTTTTGTGTGTGTATCTAACGGAAATTATTGCTGATTTTTCTTTTTTTCCGTTTATCTTAACGTTTAACTCAAGCAAATAGAAATACGCGAAGGTTTATTTTATGGTATCTGAAAATTATGCTTCGTTTGAAATTGTTTATTTGTTCGGTCTCTTTTGGTTTTTCAAAATAAATTTAAATTAACACGTTAATTGTTCGAAAACTTTCCTATTGCATTAGTATTCATTGAACGTATGTAGATTTTTAATTAATAGAAATGTATGTAGGTTTTGTAGATGAGAAGTCCCAGCCAAGCACTTGAAATCGATTTGTCGTATTTCTTTTTTCTTTTTTTTTCTTTCCTTTTTCAAACACAAAGAATACTTTGTATATTGATTTTAATTAATTTCTTGTTTCTCTTCTTTTTTTTCTGTTACAAATCATCCGTTGTATTTTGAATAATGTCGCGATATCGAGTTTAATCAAATTTTTTTTTCTTTGATCGACAAAACAATGTACGTTTAATCGTAAAAATATTCGGATTGCATTTGAAATAACTTTATTTCGATTAGGTAAAAGTTTCTTTTTCATTTTCGAGTAGACGTACGCGGAGTAGGTATGGAAAAAATTAAAAAAAAAAAAGAAAATATTTTAAAAGTAATATTGAAAAAGAAAAACAAAATTATATTTCTACTTCTTGCTTTTACAAACAATGATACTTGTGACAAAATAAAATGAGTTTTTTTTTTTAAAAAGCTTTTATCAAGATGCATTTTATATAAATATGCGTAGTTTTATGCGCGTTTAACAAATTTTGCTTGTTTCATACGCGCTTTGTAAATATTCATTAAAATTGATAGATGCCGTGTAACGTGTTTACATTTATTTAAATTTAATCGGGATGTCGGATTTAACGATGTTGATTTAACAAATTTTTTAAACAAATGCGACTCGCCTAAGGGACGTGTTGTATCCGATTTTTATGATATAATATTATACGAGAATATTCGCAATACCCATATATTTATTCTTATATATATATATATTTTTTTTTTAATCACATAACCGATAAACCAAAACTTTGTTAAAAGTTTCTCTTCTATGTTTTGTTTTTCATTGCTGATATAACACGAAGTACTATTTTTTTTAAATAATTATACAACAAATATTGTCACACGTAGTATATATATTGAGATTTATAAATAGTAATTCAAATATTAAAAACATTTTTTTTTGTATACTATAATAAAGTTTACTTTATGTCAGAATTATTTTCATTCATTCTTGTCGCGTATTTATTTGTCTTTGATAAATTTTTTATTATATTTTATTGTTTCCAATAAGTAAAAATATTTTTTGACGTGATATTTGGTAATTTTTGAGACCAAGAAATTGGTCTTCTTCGATTTATCCATCGTTGGGTGTAATGGTACCATTTAATGGTAGATATGGTAAAAACAGTAGTATTATGATTAAAACCATTGTTGTATTGGTACCAGATAATGTATTGGACGATCACACAATCATCTGATTGAATCCATAAATATTGGAATATTAATTAATAAATGGAATATTTCCCATTAATTCTGGTCACGATTCATTTTGTATTAAATCGAAAAACGATTGTTCGATTAATTTTTCAGATAAAAAAAACAAGAAAGTGAGCTCCAAATATACTATTATTGCATATTTAAATAGATATCGACAATATTTTCTTATTTGTCGTGTTGACGAATTTCATTTCGTATTTTTGTAGCAATTTTTAAATAAACCATCTAGAAGACCCATATTTATGTAACAATTTTTTTTTTACATATTTTTATTTATATTAGGTTGATTCGTATAAAATGTCGGATTTTTAAAGTGAATATATAAAACTTCGTATCTTTTTTCAAAATCTGTTTATTTAATCAAAATAAATTTTATTTGGTTAAATACACTTTTACCAACGAGATTATAATACACAGATGCCTGTCTTAAAAAAATTCTGATCTTTAGAATCAATAAATTCTGATATGGACTTTTTCAGACTGTCTTCATTTTTATAGACTGTTTAGCACGTAAAAACTGTTGTAAATGTTGAAAAAAATACAAGTTAGTTTATCGAAAGATCCGGTGAATAAGATAGGTGCGACAAAATTTCGTATTTTAATTTATTSAAAAAAATCGGGCTAATAGTGATGAAAATATGTTTAATTGATSAAGCTTATTTTGCTTGGTTAATTAGTGCTGTATCAACTTAACCATTTTGTTCATCTTGCAAATTTCAGAAAGGTGTCGTAATATTGTTGTATGGACAATTTTCATTGTAGAAGCAAGTTCCCTTGTAGATAAAGTTGGATTCGTTTCCACCAATGTTTTCAGAGCATCATTTTTTACAGACGTTTTGGATCTTCCTTTAATGGAAAAATTCAGAAGACAGAAGTTTTTTAAAACAACGATGCACTTTTCGATCGTTAACAGTATTCCACCCCCAAGCGCCTGGTTTATATTGTGTGCAAATTTTGCAGCATTATTACCAAGTTTATACACATATAAAAAAATTACACAAATATCAGTTGAATTCATATCCTCGCAAAATTTAAAAAAAATTAAAAAAATAAACACTTTTGAGAAAATCTGCTTTGTTGAAATGTGACTCTTGCAATGGACAGTACGACCATACAAAAAATTATACCAGAAACAAAAAAATAACGAAAACAGGGGGAAAAATGTTCACATATAAAGAAAATCCGACATTTCATATGCACCAACCTAATTTAATAAGATTGCTCAACCACTAGTACCATTGCCTAAATTATACTTTTGACGTTATAAATTTACTATCGTATCATTTCTAATTTCAATCGATTATCTCTACGATTCTTTGCAATATTATTGATATTAATGCTTATCATCGCTAACTAACAAAAAGACAATTGATAAAAGTAACAATTAATTTTAAATTTTTCAAAAATTAGAAATCAATTTTCTTCAATGTTAATGTCATATTAAATTTTGGTCTTACTTTACTACACAAAATATTCCCCTTTACCAAATCTCTCAACAATTTCCAGCTGACCCTTTATAAAATTTCACCATTAATTATATAGAATCCTATAATTTTACAGGAAAATATTATTATTTATTTACATTATAAGAGAAATATTTTAATCAATATTATTACTATTGACTCGTCTCCAATGAGTAAATAATATTCACACAACAGTAGAAGATATTATACTTATTCCGATTTTTAATATTTCAAAGTCACTTAATAATAAGATAACAACCAAATATAACGAAATTGTTATAAAAGTTGATATAAAAGTTAAACGTTCTTATAATAAGTTATTTGTATATTTTCGAACAGATAACGTTTCGATGGAATTTGAGCCTTCAAATATGGCTTGTGCGTTTGAGAAAATTTGTTCTTGTTATAAAAATGATTGTAGCGTTAGTTTTACTGCAAGAGCAATTAACGATATTTATAAAGAATTTAAAATATGTATTCTTATAGTTGAATTTTGTTTTGACAAATTCAATGAAGATGATTTTGATTATGATAAAACGTACGTTGACCTCAACAGATTCAAAATAGATCCAAACACTTTTAGGGATTTTGTTAAAAAATATAACTGTGGTCCTGTAAAAAAATGTTATCATATGATTTTCACATACGCCTTCTTCTTTGTATTTTAGAATTCATCCTAATACCATTTTGTAGCAATGTTGAGATGTGGATACCTTTATCAATCAATCAAGACAATATTTTCGACAAAACTATTCTACGAAATTCGATTATATAAATACGTAAATAGACGAAAATTTTCGTATATTAGTTTAATCGTTTCCTAATGTAGTGCAAACCATTTTCTCTCGATTTGATATGCCTCGCAACGTAATTGCCATCGTCCTTTCACGAATATTTCATTCCATGCAGAGAATGGAAGCCCTAATTCCACCTGTCGCCTACAGGGGATAGCATTATTTCTACTTCTTCCTTTGAGCCAATTTTGCCACGTCGATTACAGAATGCGTTAGACTGTCTCCTCTTTCCCTATGGATATGCATGTATCTACTTTTTTCTCTCTCTTCCTCTCCACCCCCCCGCCCTCCCCACCACTCTCTCACTCTCTCTCACTGTTTCACTCTTTCATTCTCTCTCTCCCTATCTTTCTATTTTTCTTTCTCTTTCTTTATTTCACTTTTTCCTTTTCCTTTTCCTTTTCCTTTTCTTTTCTTTTTCATTTTTTTTTTCTACCGTCTACTGCAGTAATACATATTAATACGGATGGAGGTTATGCTGCGGGCTTTGAAGCTAATATTGTAGTTCATGCACCAGTCGTTTTCTTAACTTACACATATATAGATACACAGATGTATATACATTAAGCATATACCTTAATACTAAGAAAAGAAGTAAAAAAGGATATACGGATGAAAGGAAACAAAATATGTTGCATTTCCAATGATAGATGTATCTTCTTCTTCTACTTCTTCTTCTTCTTCTTCTTAAAGTTTCCTACGAGTTTGTCCTATCCGCAAGTAAACGAATAAATAATGCATTTTTATAGAGAGATACACATAAGAGTAACGGATGGATGGGGGAGGGGTGGGAAGAGGGGGGGGAGGGGAGGAAGTAGGAAGGTAAAGATGGATATTTTTGCGAGAAGTTAAAAGGAACAAGAATTTAAAGAGAAAAACAAAAGGGATTGAGAAAGTGGTGGGAAGGTGGGTGGAGTTGGGGGGGCAATGAAAGTAGCTCGAATAGCTTTTTCTCTTTTCCTATCTCTCTCTCTCTCTCGCTCTCTCTCTCTCTCTTTTTTTCTATCTTTTACTAACTTTCCCTGAACGTTTTCGAGGCAATATTACGGTTAACTTTATCGGTCAAGCGTCTTAAACGTTGGCTTTTCTTTATTACGTTTGCATAGTGCGAGGAAAACGAGTGTATGCTCAGGTCGTATTCATTGAAACATATATATGTGTGTGTGTGTATACGTGCGTGCGTATGTATGCGTGTGTTTGTTTTAGTATATGGAGAGGCAACGATAACGAATGTTCGTAATTGTATTGCACAGGAGATACTTCTCGCAGGCAGGCAGGCAGGCAGGCACTCTTTACGCTCTAAATCTTCATGCGTCAACATTGCTTTTGCTAAGGGAACGAGGTGACACAAAAGGATAACATATCTTTCGCTTTGGAAAGAGAATATATGAACCTATCTTAACGTATCTTAACGATTCTGCTTTGCTTTTGCAGAAACTGGAGTGTATAAGTCGATGTATATGTGTATGTGTATGTATATGAGTATGTGGATGTGTATGGGTATGTATATATGGGGGGATGAGTTAATAGGGAAGCACTGTTTAAAATGAATCCTTTTCTATTGGTTGATATTTGCAAATGTTTTTAATTTATTTTGTAGGATTTTTTAAGAGCTATATTAATTGTCAAAGTATTCTTTTTTTTTATTACTATTTTTTGGTAATCGAAAAACGAATGAAATAAAAATATACAAGATTAATATTTGTCATTTGTTTTTTTTTTCAAGTTATATGGTATCTATTCGATGCTAAAATGCTACTATAATTTATTATATCGTTTTTTATGTAACTTATGGATATGCGTATGTGTATGTGTATGTGTATGTATATATGGGGGATGAGTTAATAGGGAAGCACTGTTTAAAATGAATCCTTTTCTATTGGTTGATATTTGCAAATGTTTTTAATTTATTTTGTAGGATTTTTTAAGAGMTATATTAATTGTCAAAGTATTCTTTTTTTTTATTACTATTTTTTGGTAATCGAAAAACGAATGAAATAAAATTATACAAGATTATTATTTGTTATTTGTTTTGTTTTGTTTTCTTTTTTTCAAGTTATATGGTATCTATTCGATGCTAAAATGCTACTATAATTTATTATATCGTTTTTCATATAACTTATGTATATGCGTATGTGTATGTATATATGGAGAATGAGTCAATAGGGAATCCCTGTTCAATCCTTTGAGTGCTGAATACTTATAACTGAAGTGTTTACAACGAATTAAATAGTTTATTATTATTGTGACCAGATGCTAATATTAATAAATTATATTTAATAATTACAATCTCTTGTTCTCACAATATTATTATCATTTGACAAGATACAAGAAAAATATTACATTATTTTACATTCACATTGATAAACACGCGTATTAACTTTTACCAAACGCATATATGCGTTCATAGCACTCAAACGGTTAAAATGAGTCCTTTCCTATTGGTTGAAATCTGGAAACATTTTTTAATTTATTTTGTAGGATTTTAAGAGATACATTGATTATCGAAGTATCTTTTTTTTTAATAACATTTTTTGGCAATGGAAAAACGAATGAAATAAAATTATACAATATTATTATTTGTTATTTGTTTTTTTTTTTTCGAGTTATATAGTATCTATTCGATGCTTTCTTAAAAATGCTACAATAATTTATTATATCGTTTATCATGTAACTTATATATACGCGTGTGTGTTTTGTATGTGAAAAGCTTATTATAAAAGGGATAGTTGCCAAAATCATTCTATTTTAAATATTTTACGATAGGACGTTTCCCATTTAGAATAAATTTTATTACAAGTTTATGTTGAAACTTGTGTGCAAATGTAAATATGTCAACTACTTTTTATTATTATTTCTTTTAATATGTTTTTTAAAAATTAATTATTGTCTTTTTCTTCTTTTTTTTTTTTTTTATTAATTTGGAAGAACCAAATGTATGATTGTAATTTTCATTTTAACTGCATTTTTTTTAATTATTACGAAGTATTGTGTATAGAAAATTAATCAACAAAAATTTGATGTCAATTGCAATTGATTTGATTTTTTTTTTTTTTTTTCAACATTACGATTTACGAAATCAATATTTCTATAAATTGTTTATATTTTTTGTCTTTGTTCAATTATTTTAAATTTTGTATTCGTTTGAAAGAACCAACGTAGTTTCATTTTAGGCGAGTTTTTTCGTTACATACGGAAGACATGCTCGTGTTAGTGATTAGTTTAAGCAGGGATTCATCCTCTCTCTAAACACACTTGACCCGTTATTCTAGGGGCTTCTTCTCCAAGCTTTTTCTAAGAAATCGAGTTAGTCACCGTGCCGAGTAGTATCGAATCGTATATTTCGCATACACGTTGTGCGTATGTACGATAAAATTGCAGACTAATTTTCAAACGTATTCGTTTAATTGAATTCATTATTTCTATTCTTTTTCCTGTATTTGTTAATTATGATTATATATAATATTTGGCTAATTACTATTTAAAAAGCTATTTCTGATTTTTGATTAATATTACTACGTTGTTTGTGTATGTTACGTATATATGTGTATGTATCTGTATTTTTAGAGAGTCGAACTTTTATAAAATAATTTATATTCATTTAATATATATGTGTGTGCTGGTTTAATATTTTGATTTTATTTTTAAAAAGAAATTTTATATTGTATATGGGTATTTTAATAGAAATTCAATTCAATACGGGAGTATTTTATTTGTAAATAATTATAATTTGTGTTAAACTATATTAAATGATATAAGCGTATTAGAAAAAACTTAAAAGAAATTTCATTCATTTTTTTGTATATACTTCTTACAATAGAAGAAAAAATTAATATAAAATATATTAACCAGTAATATTAATACAATTATA
>NW_014569714.1:114834-119112 GCF_001313835.1 Polistes canadensis
TTTATTATATATGAGCCGCTTATTTTGAAAGTGGCCTAACTCCATTTGTCAATTATTTCTAATTTCGCATGGTTACATGTACAATTTCAAATTATCTATCAATAAAACATTTAAGATTACTTATATTCCGAGTAAATACGTTAATTCTGGACACATAAGTTTTCAGAGTTAGTTGAATAACTGAGCCGTTTATTTTGAAAGTGGCCTAAGTCCATTTACAATTAAATTATTGCTACTTCAGTATAAGAATATAAACGCAATAGAACAAAAGCGTTAATAATAATTTACTGTTTGTTCCCCGAGATTATTACAATATTATCGAAATGTGTCGGAAAAGTAATAACTTTATTGTATATGAAATGAGACAAGAAGATTTTGTATTAACAAAATTATTAGAAAACGCAATTTTTAAAAGGGTAAAACATTCTAACGGAGAACCAATAAACTGGTTTAAAATATGTTGGATGCGTTTTGTCAAAAATGAACCGTATCAAATTTTCTATAAGACATCAATGAATGAGAACGAAAATTTTCAAGTCCTGAATTTATTACCACGTCGGGGTAGACCAAGAAAGTTCGGAAATATTGTATTGACATCACTGTATAAAAATATCAGACAAATTACAACCGCAAAATTCAAGGACATAATTGACTTATCACGATTTCTTTAAATCCCTTTCACATACACAAAATGTAGATTGTTTTGTAATTTATGTTTGTAAAAAATGTTTTGAATCGAATAATTTATGTTTTTAAAGTGTTATAAAGATATGTAAAATAAAATGAGTATTGTTTTTTTCCAATCTGAAGCATCTTAAATTATGTTGAATGGACTTTGGTTCCTTCAAATTTGATAACGAATCTGGTTGTTAATTTTGAAAGTGGTCTAACTCCATTCTTGGTAAGAAAACGCATATTATTCACTTAATAATTGCCATTATTTTAATAGGAACTGTATATTTAAAACCTTTAGATACACTTAAGCAACATAACTCATTGGTATTCTGTACGTATATTTTTAATTGCATTGAAACACAAAACCTTAAATATTTCAATTTAAGTATAAATGGATTTAGACTATTTTCAAAATAAATGCCTCATATATATGTTTCGTAATATCTCGAATTTGTTTTAGGAAGATTGAACATAAAAATAATACCAAAAAGAAAACATTCGTATAAACGTATATCCTCCTATTTGATTTTATTTTAAAGTTATAGCCCACTTGTGTGTTCCAATAATCCACGACAGTTTATCTTCATAAAAGATACTCAAAATGACCATTCTGGGTTAGTATTTGAGCTTGCACCCGTTGCATCATCGAATTTCGTTGTTTTTTCCAAAAATTTCGAGTTTTTCGTTGAATCTGTTAACAATTTTCTTCGTATACGTGCATGAAATTCTTCAATGTTTCGCGATGAGGTGTCGAGAATATATAATTGTTTTGAAATAATTTTAGAAATAAAAATTTAATTACGCACTTGTGTGTGTGTGTATGTAGTAACTTTAAACGTATATAGCAAATGGAAATTAATGAAGTACTTTTAGAATGAGAACTGAGCGTTGAAACTGTGTTTGAATCGATTAAACTGAAATGATTAAATTTAATTAACAGAATGGGAACGACATATCGAAAAGAAATATTCACGTGGAATAAAGCAATATTTAGAAATACTAAATCGAGGATTATCACTTTGAAGAGAAATTGTCGTGGATTATTGAAACGCGAATTTATTAAAAGACACCATGAATATTGATTTATAGTTATTCATTGTAAAAAAATGTTACGAATATTCTGCTGATGAATATATAATTTATTTTTTAGTTTTATTTGCAACATTTGGAATATATTTTTAATAATATTTAAGAAATTAAAAGTATACTTTCTAATAAAAGTAACATAAGTCTAATAAATGCAACATTCCTAAGGTTTCTACACGAATTGTTTTGTTTAAATGTATTATATTATAATATATTAATATATATCATTTTTGTGTGTGTTGTGTTTGAAAAATTTCATCTTAGAAATAAGTATTAAAACAAAGAATTTTGATTACTATTTTAAATAATATAAAAATATGAACTAATTTTGAAAATTGATTTTTTTTAACTAGTAAACATGTTATAAAATATTTATACACTCATATGGATTCCGTAAACCAAAAGTTTGAAGACTTCTAATTTAATATATTTATAATGTAGTTTTGATTAATTTAATTATTAATTTTGTGATAAGTTATAAATAAAAGATCTTTTCACAGAAACAATATTTTTGAATATCATAATTAATAATCTTACAATTATCTATTTGAATTCAATTAGGTTTATTTTTCCTACAATCAGCCTGATTATCCTAGAAAATAAATGAATAAAGTTATTGTATCAAAAATTTATTGTATAAATAATTTTTCTTTTGTTCTAATATTTCTTTTTTTTATTAATCTTTTCCTTTTAAGTTGAATCTGCACTTTTATTACGTTTTCTTAGCAATTGACCTCGTCTCGTAGCTGTCGATGAAATTCTAAGAATAGAGTGAAAGCTTTTTTGATCGTGTCATGACATTTGTTGTATTTTTGAAACTTGAACGTATCCATCCACTCACGGACACTTTCTTCTTTCTATCAATATTTCTTACATTTAGTTTCTATGTTTTGACATTCTTTGCAGAGTATATTTCTCTCGTATGTGGTCAGAATTTTATTTAAGAAACAGAATTGTAGAAAGAGAGAGATGTAATACAATTGGAAAATAGAATGATCGTAATAAATGTTTTCAATAAAATTATACAAATAAAAAATTATTTGAAAATATTTCCAGTGAATTAATAATAATCAAAAATTACATCAATAATCAAATTATTAATAATTTAATAATTATTAGATGTAATAATACTACACAATAATATTTTACAAAATTACAATAGATAATTACTTATTTTAATATATCAACAAAATTTATTATAAAATATCTTATAAATTATACTTAAAATACAAATTTTATATATCAGAATACAATAAAGTTTACGTTCAATCAAAACTCATTAACAAACATTTATTGTAATCCGAATGATTGTTCGTCAAACAAATTTTTAATGGAAAAAATTAGGTTTGTGAATAATATGTTTTTTCCATACATTATTATTGATGCTTTTTATGGAGTAAATGCTAGTAAATTCAAAACAAAAATTTTTAAAAAAGTAATTTAAGTTATATAGATTGTTTTAGATCAACAGTGTAATTAGTTGCTTCTAACTGAACATAGATGATAACTTAATTATCAATATTCTTGTCCAAACAATATATTAATATATAAGTTTCAAAGGGAATTAAAGACAGTTAATAAATYTGATGAACAATTTATTTTGACCTTGTTTGTCAAAATATTGTTCATCAAATTTATTAACTATCTTTAATTCCCTTTGAAACTTATATATAGATGATAACATTTTAATTATTAAATAATCAATCTTTTATTAAAATATATTAATGTAGGATACGTGAATGTAGTAAATATATATATGTGTGTGTGTGAGGTAGACGTGACAACGATAAGACGATAAGATAACGATGAAAGCTGATCCTTTGTGAGAGGAGTCTTTGTTTCGTCGAAGGATCAAGGGTAGTTGAAATCGAAAAATCGAGGGCGTAAAATCGTATTTTATTTGTCGAAGGGCTGTATCAGTCGGAAAGCTTGTATTTGTGGATAATCGGTGTCTCGTGTTTAATTGTAAATATATTTACGGTGGTTAAGTGTGAACACGTGTTTTGACATAAGTAAACATTTTATTTTGTTATAATAAAAATATATAAATGAACCTTTGTTTTTTAACTTTTCCAATTTTTTCCATATAAATTAACAACATTTGAATCGAATAATTATTTAAAATAAATAAATTATATCACAGGGAAGTTGGACAAGGTGAACAAATCGAAATAACTTGTTTTGATCTCGTTGAATATTTTGTCCCTTTATTGGAACTTCTTCTCAGTAACTATAAAATATATTAAATTACAATATAATCTGTGAAAAATACAGAGGATGTTTTTTAATGTTGTTCTTTAAAATGTTTTTTACTTTGTCCAACTTCCCCCTGTGTGATATAATTAATCTATTTATTATTATTAATTTTTGTGGACGCGTTGAACAACTAATTTATTAAAAATAAATATTAAATATTAAATTTCCATGTACATTGTGTGTGATAATAATCTATCAAGATTTTTAACTGGAAAAATTATAAAGAGAGAATATATATATATATTATATTATATTATATAT
>NW_014569714.1:119362-125569 GCF_001313835.1 Polistes canadensis
TATATTTTTAATAATCATAACTATTTAATATATTAGTGCTTTTTATGGAGTAAATGCTAATAAAAAAAAAATTCAGAGAAGAAATTTTGTTAATAATATAAATAGATTAATATTTATTATTAATATATAAGAATAAAACAAAGAAAGAGCATATATATATATATTTTTAGGAGTTAAACAATGTGTGAAGTAACTAGATATATATATATTTATCGTTGGGATAGTTCTGGCCTAAACGTAACTCCCTCGTTTTTGGACCAAACTCCGTGTAAGGGTACACACATTCAACACATTTCAACACTAGCTCATACACACACATACAACCAACCCCTTTTCTTTCTTCGTGCTCGATGCCACCACATCGCTTTGACGCCCTGTTGTGCGAAGCGCGAACGTGTACAAAATCCGCCGACACATTTTTTTTTTCTTCTTTTTCTTTATTTCACTTCCTATTCCTCTCTCTCTCTCTCTCACTCTCACTCTCTGTTTCTCTTACACACTTTTCGTGCTTGATGTTTTATCTCGTCGCGAATCTATTCCAGTCTCACTCTCTCTCTCTCTCTCTCTCTCTCTCTCTCTCTCTCTCTCTCTCTCTCTCTCTCTCTCTCTCTCTCCGAAAATGAAAATAACAAACAACAACAACAATAACAAAAATATCTACATATATAAATAAATAAATAAAATACAGACGCGTGCATACACAAACGGACGTGAAAAAGAATATACGAGCGGGATGAGTTAGAAAAGGGCAAAATATTGTGGATTAACCAAACAAAAAATTTGTTACGATTGATTGGTCAGAAACAACGGTAGAGATTAACGAGCATTCGACTTACGATCATAAAGTGGTACAGAGAGAGAAAAAGAGAGAAAAAGAGAGAAAGAGAGAGAGAGAGAGAGAGAGGAATGCATACATCGGTATACCGTTTTGGGTTGTACTCATATTTTTGTTCACGGTACACACCAGTTTTAAAACGAGTTTGCTTTTCCTCTCTCTCTTATTCTTTTTTTACTTTCTCTCTCTCTCTCTCTCTCTTTTTTTTTTTCTCTCTATTTCCATGTTTCCTGGAGAGAAAAAAAAAAGTGTTTTTATTCTATACGTAACCGAAAACACAACGATCTACTAGATTGGAGGACTTGACACATTGATTTCGATTCCCGCAACGAGCATCGCATATCGTACATACATTTTACGGAGAGATCAAATATATTTTTCCAATTTCGTTGTTAACTGCTTCGCGGGACATTAATCAAGCGATCTGAATTAGTTAATTCGTTCTTTTTATTTTTTCTTTTTTCTTTTGTTCTTCTTTTTTTTTCTTTTTTTTTTTTTTGGCGTAGAGAAACAAGTTCACAATTTACGAGCGAATTGTAGGTATAAGAAAGAAAAAGTTAAAAAAAAAAGAGAGAAAGAGAGAGAGAGAGAGAGAGAGAGAGAGAGAGAGAGAGAGAGAAATTGATGGTAAATTTTGTTGTTATATTGGATTGAGAATAAGGTTGTTTCGTATTTGAATGGAGAAGTGAAACAAGTGTTTTTTTTAACGAACATGTTTTATAGTTTATTACTTATATTAGGTTGAGTAATAAGAAGTATTGGAATTTGTGTTATTTTATATAAGGATAAACAACATTATATAAATAATACAGTCAAGTATCGCTGAATTCGATTAATATTACTTGAGTTACGTGATCCTAAAGAATAAATATCTACCAGGAAAAATACGAAAGGAAATTTTTTTTTCCCTCCATCCAATTTGGTGTGCAATATATTATAAAATGTTCGAAAGTTTATAAGAGAGATTATATAAAGTGTGTTATTACTGTTATACATTATGACACGACAAAGAATAGAAAAAAGTTTAATGAAAATGTAAAATATTTGATTTATAAAAAGAAGAGAAAATAGAGATAGGGTATGATCAATTTATTATACATAAATATACTTATTTAAGTGTTATATTTTATAAAATATCTGACAGGTAATTAGTAATTTTGTTAACATAATTTGAGATATATATATATATATATATATCATGCAACGTACCTTACGATAGAATAATACGAGAACAATAAAGTTTAAATGTTCTATCATATATTTGTTTTCTTTTTAAAAGAATACAAAAAAAGGAAGAAAAGGAAGAAAGAAATCGATAATAAATTGATAAAAATGTAAATTCTGACAAAATAACTTTTAATCAATTGTCTGACGAATGTGTTTAAGAATGATTTTTCCAAAAATTATTGAAATATATTTATACAATAGAGTATAAATTACGATAGAATAATAAATAACTCTAATACGAGTATATATAAGAATGATATATAATAATTAATAATTTATTTTATTTAATTTTATTTTTATAACCTTTTTGTATAGATAAATTATGTTTGTTTTCTTTTTAAAAGAATACTAAAAAAAAGGAAAAGAAAGAAAGGGAAATCGATAATAAATTGATAAAAATGTAAATTTTGACAGAATAACATTTAATCAATTGTCCGACGAATGTGTTTAAGAATGATTTTTCCAAAAAATATTGAAATATTAGAGTAAAAATTACGATGGGATAATAAGTAATTCCAATACGAGTATATATAAAAATGATATATAATAATTAATGATTTATTTTATTTAATTTTATTTTCATAACCTTTTTGTATAGATAAATTATGTTTGTTTTCTTTTTAAAAGAATACGAAAAAAGGTGGAAAAGAAAGAAAGAGAAATCGATAATAAATTGATAAAAATGTAAATTTTGACAGAATAACTTTTAACGAATTGTCCGACGAATGTGTTTAAGAATGATTTATCTAAAAATTATTGAAATATTAGAGTATAAATTACGATGGAATAATAAATAATTCTAATACGAGTATATATAAAAATGATATATAATAATTAATGATTTATTTTATTTAATTTTATTTTCATAACCTTTTTGTATAGATGAATTATGTTAGAATTTAAAAACGCGAACGTTTATGTTCATTGTTATAGTTCGTCGAAGATGGAAGGTTCGATAAATCGTCGTGATATTTCACGATGTACGTATATAGACGGATAATCTTTCTTTCTCTCTCTCTCTCTCTCTCTCTCTCTCTCTCTCTCTCTCTCTCTCTTTCTCACTGTCTGTATTCTATCGTTCTCGTTCTCTCACGAACACACACACTGTTCTTGTAGATAATACTTTCCTTTTATCTTCCTCCACACGAGGATCTTCTTAATCTTCGTCTCTCTTGTGCTTCTCTTCCATGGGGACTTCTTCTTTTTAAAGTAAAACCGTGCGTTACGTCGTCGAGTAAGAGAAATACGGGTTGCCTTTTTTTAGCTTCTCTCTAAATTGGTCATCGTTTTACGCCATTTTGGATCTCTCTACTTACTTGAAAAAGAAAGAGAGAGAGAGAGAGAGAGAGAGATAAATGGTGAGATAAACAAAAGAAAATTAAAAAAAGTAGCAATAGAGAAAGAGAGGAGAAGAAGAAGAAGAAGAGAGGAAGAGAAAGAAAGAGAGAACAGTAAACTGTTCTTTCTCAAAGGATGATCAAAAAAGGTTTTATATTTTTTCTTCTTATAATTGAAAAGAGTTATGATGCATAACGTTTATTGTTTCCAATTAAACGTAAAACGATAGATTTTGTTATTGTTCCGTTACTATACATGAAATATGAATAAAAATATCTGTATATTCAAAAAAGAATTTGCTATAATCGATAGTTTGCGAGATATTCCAGGTGTGAATAATAATATAATTGTTATTTAATTTATATATTTATAATTATTATATCTGATAATAATTTTATCACTTAAAATTTCCAAAATTTTTATACATTGGGGTACAGATATTCAAAGTGTGAATTAATTGTTATATTTAATTTATATCATTTAAAATTTTCAAAATTTTTATGCATTTTGGGTTCAAATATTCGAATGTGGTAAAGAGAAAAAAGGAAGATTTTTTTTACCATCGAGAGTTAAGATGATAAAGATAGAAGTAGATCGAAATAGAGATAAAGATAGTTAGAAGAAGATAAATATATTCAACAGAGAGATATATATATAAATGGTGAGATAAACAAAAGAAAATTAAGAAAAGTAGCAAGAGAGAAAGAGAAAGAAAGAGAGAATAGTAAATTGTTCTTTCTCAAAGGATGATCAAAAAGGTTTTATATTTTTTCTTCTTATAATCGAAAAGAGTTATGATGCATAACGTTTATTGTTTCCAATTAAACGTAGTAAATAGATTTTGTTGTTGTTCCATTACTATACATGAAATATGAATAAAAGTATCTGTATATTCAGAAAAGAATTTGGTATAATCGATGGTTTGCGAGATATTCGAGGTGTGAATTATATTATAATTGCTATTTATATAATTTATATATATTATAATTATTATATTTGATAATAATTTTATCATTTAAAATTTCCAAAATTTTTATACATTTTGGGTGTAAATATTCAAGGATAAAATAATATAAAGGGTGGTAAATAGAAAAAAGAAGATTTTTACCATCTAAAGTTAAGATGATAAAGATAGAGATAGATAGAAATAGAGATAAAGATAGAAGAAGATAAAGATATTAAACAGAGAGAAAAAGATAGATAGATAGATAGAAAAAGAACTAGATATAGATATATAGAGAGAAAACCCAGAATGCAGTATCCGCCTATAATTCTAATAGCCAGAACTCGTAACTCTTCTACTCACGATCTAACCCCTTAACCCCATATTCATCCCCTCTAGATACTCGACCGGTTACTTTAGCCATACATATACTCAAGCTTACTCTATTCTCTCTCTAGTTTTAGTTACTACACGACCATAGGGAATTCTCTTTTAGATGTGCACCGTCGTCTCGGTTAGGCTTCCTTGTTTTCCACGATATTTCCTTCTTTAGAATAAAGAGGGTTAGAGAGGGAAAGAACGAGGGTTTTGCATGGGCATGCTTGAAAAATCGATCGGTCGAATACGAAAACGAATGACACCCCTATACGTATACTTCGGTACCCGTTTCAATTACCCTTTACAATTATTATCTGTATTATTATTTTAATCTTTTTTTTTTCTACGTTTGATATTTTTCAAATTTTTGTTCTCTTCCTTTTCTTTTCTTTTTCCATCCCTTTTTTTTATTATTATATCCTTCTATTTTTTTGCCTCCCTTTCCCATCGTGCCCTTTTTTTTTTATTTATTTTCGTTCGACGAAATAATCATTTTAATAGATGTACAATGGCGCGCGGAGTAGTACTACGGTAGTAAAAAAAAACGAAAAAAAAGAAAAAAAAAAGAAAAAAAAAAGAAAGGGCCAAAGGGGTGGAAGTAAATTAGATTAAATCGGCCGTGGAAAGGACAGAATCGAATAACCGTTCGAAGCTAGATTAAAAACCATTGTTCGCTTCTAGCTTTCTTTCCGCTGAAAGAGGGTTTCTCTCTGAGGGAGAGGGTTTATGGTCCGACCAAGGACGAACAGATCAATATCGAAATCTCTGAGGCACGACCAAAGTACTTACCCTTTTACGTGATTCTTAGAAAAATCGATAATATCAAATTTGTATCTCGTCTAATCGCGAGATATCTATTAAAGTTACTAAAAAGCGGACGACTTGAGAGAGAGAGAGAGAGAGAGAGAGAGGAGAGGGGGTGAGTCAGAGAGGGGTATGGAGAGGGTTGTAAATTTCTACGCAGCTGTATATTGCTTTGATATATGTTATACGTCTCGCGAGACCAATATCTGTCCGATAATCCTTGTGTGTAACGCACGTTAACGTAGATTTCCTCCCAACATGGCCTATGGCTTTATCACCATGAGATTTCAATTACTATATGAAATGATTAGTATATTGTGTTTGAGATCATTCGAAGTGAACTATTGTACATTGCATTATTTGGAAATCTATTCTTCGTTTCACGGTGCAATGATATATTTAATCATACAGAAGAAATAAATTAAGTATTTTTCTTTCCTGTCTCTGTCTTATTACTTAATTACCATAATTGAATGATATGTATTAATTATTTTATTGTCAATTGAAAATTATTCGAAATAAGATGATATTTTACGTCACGTTTTGTTGAAATTATTCGTGCACTTTAGTATGATATTATTTAATCTTATACGTCAGAKTTTTTATTATACTTACAATTAAATAAAGTATAATTATGGTAGTAATTATGATAGATTACTATAGTTAAAATACTGGAAAAATT
>NW_014569714.1:127600-129784 GCF_001313835.1 Polistes canadensis
TTTTATTGTCAATTGAAAATTATTTGAAATAAGATGATATTTTACGTCACGTTTTATTAAGATTATTCGTGCACTTTAGTATGATATTATTTAATCTTATATACGTGAAAGTTTTTATTATATATAAATAAAGTATAATTATGGTGGTAATTATGATAGATTATTAAAGTTAAAATATTGGAAAAATTTATTTTATTATTTCTATTACATATGACGTGTAAATATCATTGTAATTTATTATAAAATTGATATTAAAGAAATTCAGAAAACAATTACTAAATCATTTGATGAATACATGATAAAAAAGATTCGTAGAAAATTTTAATATGAATATAATAATCAAACACAATAATTACAATTGAAAAAAATATTAATTATTAATCTGGTAGAGTAAATTAGAGAAATAAAGGTAGAGAAGATATTTTTAGAATGAAAATTTTCATTGTTACGATTAATAGTCTTACACAATTCTCCGTTTGAAATCAATTTGGCTGATCTTTTCTAAAATACGGAATCGACCTCGGGAATAATAGATTCTCGTTTATATAGTTTGTGTGTAAGTAGGTATATGTGTGTGTGTTTATGTGTACGCGTAAGAAGTGCATCCCGCTGTTTCTGATCAATTTCTGATCAACTTCCGATCGATAAGCCGCAATGCAGAAAGCATAAATATATCGTAAAGACGAGATACGGTTTGAACTTTTTAGCGATAACAAAATCGTGATAAAGGCCGTTTTATCGATCTCGTGAAATGAATTTTAACGTTGTTGTTACCATTCGACCCGTTTCCTTGTAAAAATAATATTTTACATGTACGATACTAATTCTTTTCTCTTTTTCTTTTTTCTTTTTAAGAAAACTAGTGCAGAGAGTATTTCATAATTGATAATACAAAAAGGATAATAATTTAACAGAAAAGAACAAGGTAACAATATAAGATATAAAATACAATTGTTTTTTTACATATTGCATAAAATTGACTCTTCTTTTAAATATTATTCTGATTATTACTATTATTAGTACAGCATTAAATAAATGTACATTTCTATTTGCATTTGTATCAATTGATTTGATCATCAAAGTTTCGTAATAAATTTAAATATTCAAATGCAAGATAAATTTTATTAGTATATGAATTATTTAAAACATTGTTCATTCTCCGTCAAATGTAGAATTTTTAATTTATCACCAGCTCGTATTTTACTTCTTTTTTTGTTTTAAATATAACATATTAAACGTTGAATGAATTGTGTTATTTTCTTAATTTTTTTACATATTTTTTATTTTATTAGAATATATTAATATATTAACTGTGAGAATAATTCTAAAAATATCGATTTCAACCACACTTCCAACCATATTGGAAAATATAATACGTAGAAACTAATCATATTATATTGATAGAGTAGTAAGATATTATGGTTTAGATACAATGTCAATAATTCATATTAGTAATGCTTAGAAACGCAAATACGAACAGAGATTGAAATCTATTAGGAAATCTAATACACTGACAAGAGTAAGTATAATCAATGAACATTCAAACAACGAATGTTTAATATATAACAAAATCATGCAGTAAAACGTAAATTATATTATATTATATGAATTTTAGTTATTCGAAAGATCGTTTATTCTTGGACTTAATCGTTAACCTAGACTTTTTATTACTCATTTATAATATACTCATTTCTTTCGTTGTTCCTGTTGCTGCATGAAATATGGATTAGATTTGTGTTGTAATGAGTTTGCTATCATCAATGCTTTGCGAGATATTAAAACGTGAAGATTTATGCTTGATACTATAGATTTCATGGGAGAGAATACTGCAACCTCAATCCAGTGTCATCAGAACAAACGTATATTGAAAAATAAGTGATATTTTATCAGTCATGTTGAACATTGTTATCCGACCATACGCAGTAAGAATACTTAAAGTCGTAATACTATATTGATAAGAGTGAACGACACCTTTGAAATATAAATTTCATACTTTTAATTTTTTGAAACTATTGATGATATCAAATTCATGTAACAGGAAGAACAAACAAAAAGTAAATATATTTCATTTGAGAAACAATAAAGGTTGAGAAACAATAAAGGTTATAGGTACATAGTAAATCTTCTTAATGTTATGTGAAAAAAAAAAATAATTATAATATAAAATATAAATCATAAAATTAA
>NW_014569714.1:130328-135716 GCF_001313835.1 Polistes canadensis
TTATAATATAAAATATATAAATCATAAAATTAATTGTTTCACGTGTTTTTTTTCTTCTTTTTTTTTTACATACTCCAGTAACATAATTGTCGGTACAAAACTAAAGTATCATTGAATAATTTATCATTTGATATGAAAAATTTGAGAAAAAAAAAAAATAAACACAGATTATCAGATAGAACATATATTTGAGATCTCCCATAAAGACCTTTTGGGATGTAAAATATAACGCATCGTCGTTAAGAGGTACCATTATCCAGAGACAAGTGGCAAATGAGATTGCAATGAAATACGGTAGAGTAATTTGCTGTATTCGTCTCCTGTACTGAATGAAACAGTCCCCGGACTATTGAGAATTCAATGGGCATTTTCATCGTGGAGAATGGCTCTACCTAAACTCATTACTTGTCAAACTACGTTGCGAATGTGTTTATGCGTGGGTGGTGGTGGTGTACGTGCTTTCGTACGTTCCTTCTCATCAAAGTTCCTTCAAGATCTCTCTACGTACATTATACAAATTGTTGGCGCAATTTGCTTTACTATGTCCCAGACAACATTTCTAATCGTCAAGAATTTACTATCAGCCAAGGATCATCCGAAGAGAGAAAGAGAGAAAGAGAGAGAGAGAGAGAGAGAGAGAGAGAGAGAGAGAGAGAGAGAGAGTTACTCTTAATTTTACATATTGAATTATTCAATCAACTTTGTATGTTTTTTTCATTAGGATATTCACATTTATAAGTTGGAAAATATTATGTTGTTAGGAAAGAAGAAGAAGAAGGAGTTCAGAATGTTTTACATGATCGTCAACGATCGTATTTACTAAACGTTGGTTATATTTTAACACTCGAATATTTTTGAAAGAATCGTTGTAACGTTTGTTATGTTTACTCTCATAAAATCAAACAACATTCGTTTTATACTTTTTGTTTTCTCTCAACGGTTATTGTTTTGCAAATATTTAGATATGTTCTAATTGAAAAACAAAAGTTATCGTTTAAAGAGAGGAACTGGATAAAATAACGTATCGGATAAAAGTTATGCGTTTGATTGTTTGAAATAATACGTTGTTTAGTATTGAATAGATGTAAATGTATAGTAATAAAAAAAAGCTGTACTTTGTAATAATATAAAAACGTTCTTCGAATTCGCGTTAACTTGTAAAAATATATTCACTGATGATATTCGAGTATCACGGTGTTGTGCAAAATTTAAAAATAAAATTATGCTTCAAATTGAATTTTATTGGAAAAAAAACAAAAAAAAAACAAAAAGAAAAATAATCTATCTTGAAATATATATTATATTTTCTCGTTAACAATAATTTAATTAGAAATAAATAATATTGATGAGTTTGTTGATTTGTGATACGAAACATAACAATTATCGTTAACCACAAAAAAAATACGTACTTTTTCCAAATATTTCGATATCTTAATAGAAAAAAAATGTATAAATGTCACATATCACATACGAACACACACACATGGATAAAGATAGTTTATTTCTTTTAGTTTGATTTTTATTTGAAGCAGTTGGTAGATAAAATCCTCGAAGAAAGTATCTCGAAGCGATATCATCGTGTCGATGTCGATGAGATTTTATCGGTCCACTTACTTCCGGTGAAATCATTTCCCCGGTGTCTCAGTCGTATCGAGAAAGAATAAAAATGTTTTCGAAGAATAACAACATTCCGATCATTTTTCTTTCTTTTTTTTTCTTCTTCTTCTTCTTTTTCTTTGTAAGAACGATATCAAAATCTAAACTGTAGATTATTGGAGTCCTAGTAGGTGAAAGTGTCGATTAAGTCAAAGAGATTCGAACTTTTAAAAGATAAAAGTGTTAGATATAGGCCAGTTTCGGTGTAAGGAAGATAACTTTATGGGAACTTTATAACCCGATGAAACTAATTAGAAAGGCTTTTAACCGTTTCAAACCGAATTCTAGAAGATTGTTCGGCCAGAGAATTTCTACGGCAAATGAGAAAGACGATTGGTAAAAAGACTTTTAGCGAATAAATTCTCACGATTATATAACTTCTTCATGCTAAATGTATATATGTATGATTGGCTTGTACAAATATTCTTATAACTTTTCTCAAATTGAATTATTTTATTTTATTTTATTTTATTTTATTTTCTATGTTACTCGAAGAGTACTCGAAATTTTGTTATCACTTGATACGTGGAATATATGTATGAAATACACGAGAGAGAGAGAAAGAGAGAGAATGAGAGAGAAACTGTACAAAAAATAATAATAAAATAACAAAATATATAGAGTTTCCCCAGATATTTCTTTCTCGGACTGAAAAATTATGAACCTCTTTTTTTTTTATTCCTATTTGAAAAAATATAATATAGTTATTCTATTACCACGTTTCTTGCTACGCGTAACGTTTTTGGTATACATTGAAATCTATTTTTATATCGAATGATATTTTTTTTTTATTAAATGATAAAGAAGCAAATAATTATTATTGATTTTACTTTGATATGGTCTTTAATGATGTTTAGTACACTTTTTAGTAACTTCTCAGTTGAGATGTTTTGCCAATTTTAGTGAAACGTTCAATTAATACAGTACGTATGAGAGAAAAAAAATGGGACGAGATTGTGTAAAACAAACAATAATTTCTGACTATGAAAAATGGATTTGTCTTCAATTTATTTTCATAATAAATTTCTCAAGAAAATATATTTAATATATTTTTCATGTTTTTCATTTCCCATCATTGCTATGAACAAATAGAAAATCATATTACTTTAGTAATTCTTTACCTACATATTTTATATACTTCGTATCTACTGAAAAATTCAGGCCGTTTTTTTTTTTTTCACAATCTGAAAAAAAGTTATCGAATTTTGAAAAGTGTTCGAATATTTGTTATCCACTTTACGTTGCGTGTAAACTGGAATTTTCTCTCTCTCTCTCTCTCTCTCTCATGAAAATAAATAATATTTTTCAAGAGTTTTAAATAATTTTTGAATTGTATTACTATTTCGAATATATACTTATATCGGTCATGCTTTTCGTATATTTGTAGATTAAAATTCAGGTTCGTATTATTTATCGATAATATATTTGCAGTATTACTTGTACTTGTCTAATTTCGTTCATAATAATTTACACGCTTGTTTATCGTTGAAATGATGATTTTTTTGTTAACTTGTCCTTTTGTTTATTATTTATAATACTGAAGTAATCAATATTATATTACTCGTATATATTCAATTTTGTTTGTTAATTTATCGTTTGTTTGACTTCCAAATGAAAATTTTCCATTGGTATTGCTTGTTCATTCATTTATCATTTGTACTACTTAAACATTCATTTATCGTTCTGTATCACATAAATGGTTCAAGTATTGTTCGAACTTGCTAATTGATTTTGATCATTTGTATTTGGTTAAGAGTTTAAGTTTATATTATTGGAATGTTTAAGTCGTGCACCAACTACTTGGTCGATTAATTTATCGTTTGTACTACTTGCTCGTATTAGTTTCTCTTACGAGTTAGGTATAGTTACAGGGTATAATATAAGTGTACCAAAGGAGCCATTAATAGTTCACTAGTTAATTTCACTTTGGCAAAGAGAATTCCATTTCCAATCTTTTTCTATCATATTGAGAACGAAACAAAAAAAAAACACAAAAAAAGGTTGCAATCGTGTAAAGAATATTAATGAGTTTGAAATGTGACAATCAATCGATAGAAGATGATATTTTTGGGAACTTATTAAATTTACAATAGCAGGTAAAATTCTGCAATTGAAACCAATCAGAAGGTTACCTTGAAGTTTCATTTTTTCATTATAACGAATTGCTGGAACTTTTATGATTATATCGAAGGTTATAAATAAATATTTTTAAATGGAATTTTGAATGGTTTTACATTGACGTTTGGGTTTTAAATCGATCGATGTATTAGTCATATTGAGAATGAAACAAAAAAAAAGGTTACGATCGTGTAAAGAATATTAATGAGTTTGAAATGTGACAATCAATCGATAGAAGATGATATTTTTGGAAACGTATTAAATTTACAATAGCAGGTAAAATTCTGCAATTGAAACCAATCAGAAGGTTACCTTGAAGTTTCATTTTTTCATTATAACGAATTGTTGGAACTTTTATAATTATATCGAAGGTTATAAATAAATATTTTTAAATGGAATTTTGAATGGTTTTACATTGACGTTTGGGTTTTAAATCTATCGATGTATTAGTCATATTGAAAATGAAAAAAAGGAGGTTGCAATCATGTAAAGAATATTAATGAGTTTGAAATGTGACAATCAATCGATAGACGATGATATTTTTGGAAACGTATTAAATTTACAATAGCAGGCAAAATTCTGTAATTGAAACCAATCGAAAGGTTACCTTGAAATTTTATTTTTTCATTATAACGAATTGTTGGAACTTTTATGATTATATCGAAGGTTATAAATAAATATTTTTAAATGGAATTTTGAATGGTTTTACTTTGACGTTTGGGTTTTAAATCGATCGATGCATTAGTCAATTGATGACGGCCAATGTACATTGAAACAATAACGAATGTTCTAAATTCTGAACTAATGTCCTTGAACGTTATGCCAGTGTGTTCTCCATTTTGGAATCCAAATACGACAATCGAACTCAATAATGCCCACTCCGATTCCAGCTGGAATCGATTTGCCTGGGCGAGGTGGAAGAAGCCCTGGAGGCTTATGGTCAGGTTCCGAACCACGGAGAGAGATCCTTAAGTGATTGTCGACCAACCCAACATGTTTGACAATAACCGCACGGATCTCGTGAGATAGGAATAATTTCTGCCGCCTCACGTACATTTTGGTTACAATCATTTTACACGATTACTCGCTAATTTCCAAATTCGTTAGACAAATATTATCCGTTCTATCTACGAGAGAGAGAATTAATTAATTACTCTCCCTTTTCGACTTCTTTTTTTTTTTAAAGCTATTTTTTTTTTCAAAGGGTTATGCTTAAATTAATATTAAAAAGTAAAAATCCAACAAAATTGTTTTTTCTTTTTTTTTTTCTTAAATCCTATTATATTAGGATATTTTTATCAATTTAACGATTACAAATTTCTATTGTTTTCATTTATTCAATTATTCGAATTGATACTAAAAAAGAAAGCTTAAATCTGATTAACAAGTAATTACGGTACTTTTGATAAAATTTCGTTTTATCTAAAAAAAACAATATACCAAGATTATTTTATTAATAATAATTTTGATTATATTCGTTTCTTTTGTTTTTTAAAGCAATTTTTTTAAAGGGTTATGCTTTAATTAATATTAGAAAGTAAAAATCCAACAAAATTGGTTTTTTCTTTTTCTTTTTTCAAATCCTATTATATTAGGATATTTTTATCAATTTAA
>NW_014569714.1:136000-137836 GCF_001313835.1 Polistes canadensis
AAATTTCTATTGTTTTCATTTATTCAATTATTCGAATTGATACTAAAAAAGGAAACTTAAATCTGATTAACAAGTAATAACGGTACTTTTGATAATATTTTGTTTTATCTGAAAAAACAATATACCAAGATTATTTTATTAATAATAATTTTGATATTATTCGTTTTTTTTAAACAATTTCTTCAAAGGGTTATGCTTAAATTTACATTAGAAAGTAAAAATCTAACAAAATTCTTTTTTCTTTTTTTCTTTTTTTAAATCCTAGTTTAATAAAGTAATATCAGAATTATATCAGGATTTTATTATGAATATGACGATTACAAATTTCTATTGTTTTTATTTATTCAATGATTCGAATTGATAAAAAGGAAGCTTAAATCGGATTAACAAGTAATAACAGTACTTTCGATAATATTTCATTTTATCTAAATAAACAATATACCAAGATTATGTTATTAATAATAATTTTGATATTATTCGTTGCCAAATTCAATATAATATTTACAAATTCTTTATTCTTCAATTAAACAAACAACTTATATCGTTAATATAAATACCAATTATATACGGATATTTATATTTATTAATCTGTAGAAATAATGAATACAAATCTTCAACGTGTGTTAGAATAGAGAGACGATCATTATGATTAATTTCACGCAGATAATTTCGTTTAAATAATAATTCGAGAGTATAAAAGTTGATTACAAGAGTTACAATTCATTCAAATAGGATTATAGTCTACGGATAGAGAATTTGATGTCGAACTTTGTGTAAAATTACGATACCTTGTACGTTTCAAAGCGTAAATGCATATTCGCTTTTGATGGAAACCGAGTTAGGGTTATATTTTCTTCAACATAAATTAATATCTCGTTCGTTACTATCTCAGTTAATTTGTATAAACTGCATTTATATCAAACGAATGAATAAATTAAATGTCTAATAATAATAATTTTGAAATTTTTAGGATGTCCCTTTAAAATAAATAAATGAATGAATCATTTCGATTTTATTTTATTATAAATATCAGCAATATATGTTCGTAGGAATATGACTTTCAAATTTAGCGGAAAGAAACTGAAAACATCCTGTATATATTGCAAATAATATAGAATCAATATAATAAAATAAATAAATAAAAATAAAAAAAAGGTTATTAAATTGAAGAAAAATCTTTCATTTATAATTTAAAGTGTGGTATTTAGTGTTAACAATCACATGTTCTGCATACGTGTTTTTTTTCCATTATACATATGGGTCAATTTTTGAAAAAGTTCTGGCAATTTAAAAATAAAAGAGCGGTTTTTTTTTCAAAAATTCATAACTTTTTTTGAGTCGGGAAAAAAAATTTGAAAAAATTCTGAAAAATAACTTTCGGGGGGTAGAAAAAGATAGAAAATTTTCAGCGAAATCAAAGGGGGTCAGGTAAAAAATTTGTCGATTTGACATGGAATGACCCATGTATATATATGTGATAGTGAGAGAAAATTCGAAAAATGTGTGGATCGATGTTTCTAGAAATATCTTTATTTGTCGTGTGTGATAATATGAGTATAAGAATGTGTGAGAATTTATTGTAGGATGCAAGAGACCGTTTCTCTAGACGGAAATGCATATGTTTTATTTGTAAGGTGACATCACTTGGACCAATCATGTAATATGTGATCGCACGTACCGAAAAAATAAATAAAATAAATCTTCGTTTACATATAAGGCAACGAGTTAATTAATTATTAATTTAGTATTACAGATATTTATTATTTTATTTTATGATATCTCATCTCATTATATCATAAAAATTAAATCTTATATGAAATATTAAATAATGAAAAT
>NW_014569714.1:138231-160863 GCF_001313835.1 Polistes canadensis
ATATTATATATATAATAAGTTATTAGTATTTTTTGTTATTTGTTTTTTGATTGCGTTCTGTAGGTTCTTTGTTGAAACGAAATTCTCTCGTTTCATTTCATGTAAAATGAATCTTTTACCTGCCAATTTTAAATTGAACAAAGCATTGACATTTGTGAAAGAAATTCAATACTAATCAGTTATAAATAGAAAGTTTACATTAAATTAAGTAAAAATTACGTGATATCTCAGCTTTTTTTTTTAAAATACACCATTTTCAAAATAAACGATCCATATATGTATGTATCTATTTAATCTATGTATTTATTTAATTTATTATATATATATACATAGTTATATAAGTAATTGGAGTATATATAAAGTTTGATAAAAATAAATTTAGCGCGTAAAGTCATATCAATCATTTATATTTTCTTATTTTCTAAGTTTCTAAACTTAGTGGTGGAAACGTATATATCGAAATATGAAAACTTGTTGTTTACTTGGATCTTCCATGATATTTTACCTATAGATTTTCTCGAACAATAGGATAAATAATCCGGTTGGATGTTTTGTCTTATGAGAACGGAGATAGTGCCACCGCAATCTAGATCAGCAACGATAGTACCGACACCGAGTAGCAAGCAATAGTTCGAGGAGTATAAGACGATAGTAACAGCACTACAGTTTATGGAGAAACATTGTGGTGTACAAGAAGTTCCTTTCTCTCTCTCTCCCCCCTTTACCTCCCTCTCCCCTCTACCCCTCTCCCTCTTTTTCTCTTTCTCTTGAACGTGTACCGTGAGTAATGCAATAAGGTAGCAATAGGTGAACAAGTAGTACGTTAGCCAATACCTAAAGAGTCTTGCCACCAGCTTGAATTACCGTAGCGAGCTAGAGTCCACGGTTTAAACTTTGCCGAGTATGTGATAAACGACGAGCTTGATATACTGCCGATAAAACAGGTGCTAAGGATGGCCCGCAGGAATGATAAACTCGTTCATCGCGACGCGAACGAGAAATGTTTAACGAAGTTGATAGCTGCTGATGATGGAAACAAGGATTAACCTCTTGGAATATGTGGGTCACGAATAGGTAAAGATGTATATTGAATGAATGAATATAAGATGAAAGAATGATATTTATTAATATATGGTAATAATGATGAATTAGTGATTGAAAAAAAGAAAAGTGGTATAATTAAGATGATTTTTGTTTTTTGTTTAATTTGTAATAAGTTTATAAATAATAAATGTTAGACGATGTATAATATTTACATTTCAGTGAGTGAAATAAGAGGAAGAAGAATGTATATATGTGTTAACGGTAAAGCTTGAAATTCGGTATGTTAGATAATACCTAAAACTAGCTGGTAATGTATGAAATGTATTCATTTTTTCACACATTTTCTAGGTATTTTATATGAGAAACCTGGTAAAGTATGAAATATTTCTTCGATTTTTTTCGAATATAATGTCTATTATTATTTTTCTAGAATAACATTTGTACTTTTATTTTCTATTATTTATATATTTATTTATTTTATTATTATTATATATTATTATTTTGTATTATTATATATATATGTTACCGTCGAAGCCGGAAATCAGTTATTGCTAGTAATTCCTCGGCATTGTTATCAATGCATAGCGCCTTTAGACGAAGTCGGAAACAGAAGAATTCTTACAGTTTTTCCTTGGCATCAAACATAATACTTTGATATCCTATAGAATATCAAATTACATAACATATATATATATATTATATTATATTTATTTTTTCAGAATAACATTTGTATTTTTGAGGAATACACGTCATTTATATAATAGCCTTATCAGGACCATATTTCTTCTTTTCCTAAATAACATTTGTCATTCTGTAGAATGTCTAGGCAATCTCTCGTACATTGTCGGTAATATATGTATATATATTGTCTTTGAAATAAAATATTGAAATAAGAGAAAATATTATTTAAAGAATAAATATAAATTACAAAATAGCTTTTAACACTCCGATAACTCATATTATACTTTAAAAATTAAATGATTTATGCAATTCTACGTTTGAAACAAACAATCTGAATAAAAGCAAAATAATCATTGCAAACTTTTAACGCAAATGTACATTAAAGAAAAAAAAAGAGAAGAAAAATATTATTATCGATTCAATAGAAATGAAAGAATAATGAAACGAATTGAAATGAGATAAAGGATTTAAAACAGATGTAGAACAAATTCAAAATACATTTGACGTTTTATTAACGAACAGTTTAGATTTAATGGATAGAAATTAGTAGTTTATACAATTAACGGTATGAAAAGGGATGTGAAATGTGACGGAAAGAGACGAAGAGATAGAGATAGGAATTAAAAAGAGAGTGATAGAGATAGAAATAGAAATAGAGATAGAGATAGAGAGAGAAATGCAGGTTTGAAGCTGCTTTGGACAGGAAGATAGATCAGAGGATATCGAGCGTATTGTGGCTTTTGGATATTCACAGCATGCTAAGCATGAAGGCGTGGTGGGTGGGGTGGTTGGGGGGGAGTGGTTAAGAGGAGACATGGTAGAGTTCGCGCGTACATTCACCGTGGATATCGTGAAGTAAACTAGAGGATGATATCAGCATCGTGGCAAGCACAACCCAGAGTATGCACTACTTGGGTTGCTTGCGAAGTATAACAAGAAATATGTAGCTCACGTAAGATAAGCGGTTGCATACGAATAGAACGATTACTGCAAACATACCGGCCGGTAATTACTATGAATCTTTGAGATAACACTTATGGGCACTTTATACTCTTGTTGTTGTTGTTGTTGCTATTGGTGTTGATGTTTTGTGCACTTGTTATTATCGCTTTTGTTCAATGATAATTTGTGTTACAATTTAAGTAATTTATTTCTTTTATAATTGTTTTCATATTTCGATTCATGATCTTCGTTTGAATTCAAGTACTCGTAATAATTAACATTTTTTACTACAATTTAAGTAATTTCTTTATTTTATAACTGTTCATATTTCGATTCTTATAATCAGCGAACTGATTATTCATTATCGTTGTTTTAATTTAAATACTCGTAATAATTAATATCTTTTTAGACTAGTTAAAAGATTGTTTTTGTTTTTGATGTTTTGTACACTTGTTATTATCGCTTTTGTCCAATGATAATTTGTACTACAATTTAAGTAATTTATTTCTTTTATAACTGTTTTCATATTTCGATTCATTAACTTCGTTTTAATTCAAGTACTCGTAATAATTAACATTTTTTTAGACTAATTAAAAGATTGTTGTTATTGTTGTTGATGTTGATGTTTTGTGCACTTGTTATTATCCCTTTTTTCCATTGATAATTTGTGCTACAATTTAAGTAATTTATTTCTTTTATAATAGTTCATATTTCGATTCATTATCTTCGTTTTAATTCAAATACTCGTAATAATTAACATTTTTTTAGACTAATTAAAAGATTGTTTTTGTTTTTGATGTTTTGTGCATTTATTATTAACGCTTTTGTCCAATAATAATTTGTGCTACAATTTAAGTAATTTCTTTCTTTTATAATTGTTTTCATATTTCGATTCATTATCTTCGTTTTAATTCAAGTACTCGTAATAATTAACATTTTTTTAGACTAATTAAAAGATTGTTTTTGTTTTTGATGTTTTGTGCATTTATTATTAACGCTTTTGTCCAATAATAATTTGTGCTACAATTTAAGTAATTTCTTTCTTTTATAAYTGTTTTCATATTTCGATTCATTATCTTCGTTTTAATTCAAGTACTCGTTATAATTAATATCTTTTTAGACTAGTTAAAAGATTGTTTTTGTTGTTTATGTTTTGTGCACTTGTTATCATCGCTTTTGTCCAATAATAATTTGTGCTACAATTTAAGTAATTTCTTTCTTTTATAACTGTTTTCATATTTCGATTCATTATCTTCGTTTTAATTCAAGTACTCGTTATAATTAGTATCTTTTTAGACTAGTTAAAAGATTGTTGTTGTTGTTTTTGTTGATGTTTTGTGCACTTGTTATTATCCCTTTTTTTCGTTGATAATTTGTGTTACAATTTAAGTAATTTATTTCTTTTATAATAGTTCATATTTCGATTCATTATCTTCGTTTTAATTCAAATACTCGTAATAATTAACATTTTTTTAGACTAATTAAAAGATTGTTGTTATTGTTGTTGATGTTGATGTTTTGTGCACTTGTTATTATCCCTTTTTTCCATTGATAATTTGTGCTAAAATTTAACGAATTTTTTTCTTTTATATCTCTTCATATTTCGATTCTCATAATCAGCGAACTGCTTATTTATTATCTTCGTTTTAATTCAAGTACTCGTAATAATTAACATTTTTTTAGACTAATGAAAAGGTTGGAGTGTTCGAAATTTTTCTATTTTATTCATTCTATAAATATTTAATAGGATTTTCAACACTATAATTGAAAATTCGTATCTTTCAATGATAAACAATATTTTGTAATTCTATTCATAAAGAAGGTAATGCGTTATTTTTTTTTTCTCGGTAAATTAACTCTTAGAAAATCTTGTACTACGAGTCTATGCATTCCTAATTATTATATATATATTGTATTAATTTTAATATATTATAAATTTTTCATAAATTAAGCAAGTATAATACATCATATAAACATTCCAAGGGAATAAGGAAAACAAAGAACGTTAGGAACTGTATCTTATTAGCAATAGTAAACATTTTATTTAAAAATATATGTTTAAATAATACATTTAAAATAAAGTATTGTATAATTTTATATTATTTAAATATTTGAAACTTTTTAAAAATATAGACATCCGTAAGTTTCCCTGCTTCGGAATTTGATGGAAATGGTTTTTTAAAATCAATTTGCATTTTTTATAATAACATTTTTGTTGTCTTATTTAAAATTCATTGTATTATTAAGAATATTATTCTTTGTAAATAATTATTGTTTTTTATTTGTTTAAAAACTTTGCAGAGTTGGGTATTACACTAAAAAATAGTGGTTTGCGTTATTTTTAAAATCATCGCTTACACGTGAAGTCATGCTTATATGAAACGTTATGTTTGTAGATGACGTATTATATTTATTTTTATATTAAAATTGTTCTATGGAATAGAAAATTCCAATTTTTTCCATATACATTTATTGTTTCTCCAATTCGTTCTGAAAGAGTGACAACTCTTTCTCCCTTTTGAGATGAAATATGTAAAACAACAAATCCAAATGCTGATATTATTTTCATGCGTTATATTTATGATTTTTTAATGATTTTATTTTCACTTGAAAATATTCTTCTTAAAATAGGTTGTGATCATTTATTACAATGCTGATTAGTCTGTTAAGATTAACAAATCTTTTAAGTTCAATTATAAAACACTTATTGATAACAATTAATTTTGTTTAAAAAAAATGTTTCTTTTTGTTTTGCCAGTGATATAATTCATAGATGAAATTATGGTTCACGAAATGGTATCTGTATCCATTTCGATTTATATCGAATGAATCCTAATTTATCAAGATTTTTGTGTATAATACGAGTACTATTTCTAAAAACATATCTTATGATGTTAATATTCAAATATGGATATTTTTTAACAAAATCTTTAAGAACGTTAGTGTCTAAATCGGATGAGATGAGTTTTAAGATCGTTAATTCAAAATTATAATTATCTTCACTGAATTTGTCAAACCAAAATTCAACTACTAACACACATATTTGAAACTCCCCATAAATATCGTTAATTTCTCTTGCAGTAAAACTAACATTAAAACCTTTTTGAAAATAATACCAAGATTTGACAAGCGCGTAGGCCATTTTTGAAGGCATCAATAAAATCGAATCGTGATGTGTTCAAATATACAAATTATTTATTATAAGAATATTTAACTTATGTCAGCTTTTATACCAATTTCGTTGTATTTGGTTGTTATCTTATTATTAAGTAACCTTGAAATATTAGAAATCGAAATAAGTATAATATATTCTATTGTTGTGTTGGTATTTATTCATTGGACGAGCCAATAATAATAATATTGATTATAATAATTCTTAATGTAAATAAATAATTATAGTTTCCTGTAAAATTATAGGATTTTATATAGTTAATGGTGGAATTTTATAAAGGGTGAACTGGAAATCGTTGGAAGATTTGGGAAGGGGAAATATCTTATACTATAAAGTAAGTTCCAAAATTTTATGACATTAATTTTTTGGAAAATTGATTCTCAGTCAATTAGTCGTCCAAAAATACAAATTATTAATAAATGTGTCTTAGGAAAAATTGGACAGGTTGAGCAAATTTTCTTAGAACGTTTGTTTTGATCTTATTGAACGTTTCGTTCCTTCATCAGGACTTCTTCAGCAACCGAAAATTTTTTTTTAATATAACTTTCTTTAAAAATAATACATATTATAAACATTACAAAAAGGTTTTTTAATATTACCTTGATCATTAATGTTCCGATTCTTTTTTATAAATCCTTCCGAAGACATACATTATTATATTTTTTTTAAAAACAAACTGTACTTCACATTCACTAATCGTTGAACCTAAATCTGTTAAAATTCAAAACACGTAATCAAACACAAATGATTCTATCTAGACTAGTGTTTAATAGTGTAGGTACTCTCACTATTATGGTGCCCTTTGTTATGGTGTTCTATTTATAATAATTAAATTTTAAAATTTCGTTATAAATGTGATATTTAAATTATTCGTGTCAGTTTTATAATTAATTGTATTATTGTTTGTTATGTGATACATTTCACTTATATTTCTTTTATAACAATTGTATCTTCTATATCTAAAATAGTTGCTTTGTCAAATTTGAAATTATTTCCTGTTTTAAAATGATGTTCAGCTAACACGGTGGTATTGGTTTTTTGTGCATTAGTAGTTTTACAATCATTCCTATGTTGATCTATTCTTTTTTTGAGTTTTTCTTTTCACTTGTCACATTCATATGATATTTTATACACTAAGTTTGATTGATCTAATTTATCAATCTTATCTTTTAATTTAGTGTAAATGGAATTCACTTTTACTATTTTATAGAATACTAGTTTAATATTGATGTTTTTAAAACATTTGTTTATTTTATTAAATAGTTGTTTAATAAAATGGAACTTAACGAATTTTTTATTCTGTTAATTATTTGGATCTTTGACATGACCTGTTCTTTTCAACTTGTCAAATTTTCACTGAAACAGATTTATTGATTCTTAGTTTTGAAAAATTTTAAGTTAAGTGTTATTTTTACCAATTGTCTTTTTGCCATTTAGCGATGATAAGCAATTATGTCAATATTCTCAAAGATCATAGTGTATCATATGATACATAAATAAACTTGTATTATTCTTAAATTATCTCATGAATTTATTGCAAGATATTTTATTCAAGTATACATCAATAGTTTACTTGCTTTAATATAAAGAAAACCATTTTACTTTGCATTTTGTATTTATTTGCTCGTTAAAGTGACTTTTAGAACTGTCTGTATAGATTTTATAATAAAATTATATTTTGAAAATTTATGTTTTTGTTTATTATTCTAATAAAAATTATGTAAGATCAGGTATAATATATTATACAAATATTTTTTTTTTTTTTTTTTCCCCATGGAATATATTTAATTAAATAATGTTCTTTATTTAATTTGCTTTTGTTTACATTTTATATACATTGTTTAAACTATTATTTGTCTAATAATAGACATTTCATATAAAATATTGTTTTTAAAAAATTGTTATATATAATAAAATATTGTTTTGTTAATTTTCATTAGATTTTTATATAATTGAATATTTAAAAATATAGTTACTTTAAAATTTATCGTTCGTTGGAATATTGCAAGGTAATATTTTTTATAAATATATTTATTTTTGTAAGAAAAGTATTTCTGAGAAAATGCCAATCCCAAAGTTTGAATATATCGATTTCTTTTTCTTGATTAATAATATTAGTTTTTATTCATCATATTGTAAGATAACAATTATTTCATAGCAAAATTTCAAGTATATAATTGCTATATCGTCGAAACGAAGTTTCTTTTTGCATCTCTGTCAGGTAAGAAACTTAAAATATATTTTTCTAAATATGCGAATATTTGAAACTTGCTTACAAGATTTCTTTTACTAAATTTTATTCGATAGTCTTAAAATTTTGACACAATCTATCAAAATATAAATTTCTCATTAGTACGTGAGATTTTATCATAATGTTTAAAATTCCATTTTTTAATTAGTAGTTTAATTAATGTAATCATATTTTAAAAAATGTTGATATTATATTTGTTTTATATAACTGATATTTTGCGAAAATTTGATATTTCAGAATACAGTTAAGTACTACCAATGTTTCTCACAAATTGATTACTACAAAATTATCTTATTTGTTGAAAGAATATAAAATTGTTTTGTAGAAAAAAGTGAATACATCAAATTTGTCCTAAAAACACGTGTGTGAAAATAAACATTTATTAAAAAAAAAATAATCCGTATGTGTCGAATTTAAACTTTTCAAAGAACCATTAGACGTTTCAAAATTTGTTCATAAAAATATACTATACCTAAATTATTTTTCTACAGATAGTTAGCTTTAATCCATCTTGAATTTTTCTGAGAATAAATGCAACCAAGATGTCGCATATATTCTCTTACAGTTGAATCGTCAACTCTTAAAGCATCGGCATAGTGACGAGTCGTCCATAATGGATATTTTTTTACTAATGACATTAAAAATGGCATACGTAAATTATGATTGATTTGTAATTGTTTTCCAGTCTCGTAATAAGAAATATCTAATTTAAATTTATCAAACCAATATTGAACTGTCATCAAACACGCATCGGGAAAATCAAAATAACCCAATGAAATGAATTCATTTGCTGTATCGTTAACATTCATATCACTTTTAAAATATTTCCATAACGTTTCCAATGCTTCTTCAAAATCGAGACTCATTTTCGAAGGTGTTTAAAGAGGAACGTTAAATTTATGATATATTTAAATATAAAAATAACTCGTTACATGAACGTTTAATGTAAATCTCGTCGAATTTGATTGTTGTCATAAACTATTTTGAAATATTACAGAATAAATATCATAACTTTTACTGTGTCCTGTTGATATGATCCAATTGAACACGAATCATAATTAATAACATTCATTTAAATTTCTTAATATACATAAACAATAACATATTTTCTGTAAAACTGTAAGATACTATCGTTAGTGGTGAAATTTTATGATTGGTTTGGTTTGGTTGGTGGGAATCATTTTATTACTGGAAAAATGGCGATTATATATGAAAACATATGTCTAAAAATAAATATTATATTCGAATAGATTTAATTTTATTTATTTTAAGTAAAAAGATTTGTTAAACAATACCATACATTTCAAATAATATATTATGCAATTTTATGTTCGTAAGTTGTTGTGCTTCGGAATTCGATGGAAAAGATTTTTTTTTATAATCAATTTATATTTTTTATAATAAAAATATTTGTTATCTTGTTATCAGAAATTTATTGTATTATTCAGAATATTATTTTTCATACAAAATTATTATTATTTATTCGTTTAGAAATTTTTGCGTTATTTTTAAAATCATCATGGAGTCATATTTGTGTGATATGTTATACTTATAGATGAGATATATATGAATATGTATCTTTTATATTAAAATTGTTTCTATTTATGTTAAAATTGTTCTATAAGAAAAAGAAAATTCAAATCTTTTACATGTACATTTATTGTTTCTCCAATTCGTTCTGATTTTCTGAAGAGTGACAATTCTCTTTCGTTTTTGAAATAAAATATGTGTATAACAAAAAGCAAAATAATTTTATTTTCACTTGAAAATATTCGTCTTAAAATAAGTTGTAATCATTTATTAAAATACTGATCAGTCTGTTAAGATTAACAAATCTTTTAAGTTCAATTATAAAACATTCATCCATAGCAATTAATTTTGTTCAAAAAATGTTCCTTCCTGTTTTGTCAGTGATATAAATTATACGTGGAATTACTGTTCAGACGATGGAATATGTATCCATTTCGATTTATATCGAATGAATCCTAATTTATCAAGATTTTCGCGTATGTTATCACTAGATCTTCTAAAAACTTGTGCTATGATGTTAATATTCAAATGTGGATGTTTTATAACAAAATCTTTAAGAATGTTTATATCTAAATTGAATATGCTGACCTTAGAACACATTTCATCAAGATTAAAATCTTTATCATCGAATTTGTCAAACCAAAATTCAACTATATGAACACATGTCTCAAACGACTTATAAATCCCATTAATTTCTTTTGCAGTAGAACTAACGCTATAACCTTTTTTATAAAAAGGCCAAATTTTCATCACCGCGTAATCCATATTTGAAGATCGAGTCGTAATGTTTAAATATATAAATCATTTATTCTAAGAACACTTAAACTTATGTCAACTTTTATAACAATTTCGTTTATATTTCGTTGTTATTTTATTATTAAGTGACTTTGAAATATTAGAAATTGAAATAAGTATAATATCTTCTATTATTGTGTGGGTATTTCTTCATTGGACGAGTCAATAGTAATAATAATTCTTAATGTAAATAAATAATAATATTTTCCTGTAATATTATAGGATACTATATAGTTAATGGAGGAATTTTATAAAGGGTCAACTTTAAATCGTGGAGAGATTTGGGGCAAGGGGGAATATTTTATTTGGTAAAGTAAGTTTCAAAATTTTATGTGACATTAATTTTTTGGAAAATTGATTCTTAGTTTTGAAAAATTTTAAGTTCAGTGTTATTTTTTTATCAATTATTCTAATTCAGAACAATATACTGTTTGTAAATTATTTAAGCGACCAAGGTAATCTAAATAAATTGGTAATTATGTTGACTTGAAAAATTGCAATCTTTTTGTAATAATAATATAATTTTCGGTAGTATATAATTAAACTAGTATAATTAAATAGAGTGAGAAATATTTATATATTTATTTATTTAATTTCTTTTTTTAGTGTAAAAGTAAAATTTTATTGCGAAAAAATAAGAAAACAATTTTTAAATCAAGCAAAGCTCGGAATTAAATTCAGAACGAACCAAAGTTTAAAAGGAAAAAATAAAAAATACCGGATTTTAACAAATTTTAACGAAATTTCTCCAAGAATTGGACTTTAAATATTTTTCTTATGTTTTTTTTTCCAAAAAGTACATTTCAAAACAAAAAATTTCAAGAAAAAAACGTCCCGATAGGTCAATTTTTGACAAAGTTAGGGCGCTTTGAAAAAAACAAGCCATTTTTTTGAAACATTCATAACTTTTCTTGGGTTTAGTAAAGAAATTTGAACAAATTCTCAGAGAGCTTTTCAATGGGGGTAGAAAATGATAAAGAAGTTTCAATCAAATTGAAAGGGGTCGGGGTGAAAAGTGGTCGATTTTACGTGGAATACCCCATATCTACTGTTCAGGTATACATCAATATGTTACTTCCATCAAGATAAAGAAAACCATACGATACATTTGATGCATATATGGACAATATATTTAAAATAATTTATTACTTTGTTTTTTAACATTACGTTAATATGCGAAAATTTAAAAATTTATCAAATCTTACGAGTTTTGGTACTTTTGGATTAATAGAAAATAATTTCTTATTTATTCACAATTAATTGTTCGTAAAAAAAATTATTTCACAGATACAATTCTACCCTTAAAGTACAATATACAATGAATTCCTTTTATTTCAGATTTATATCATTAGTTTATATCAACCCTTAGCAGTAGGAACACTTCGAAATCAAACGTTTCATAGAACTGAAATGTTGTTGAGATAATCGTTTGAAATAAATAATCGTTTGAATAAATTCTTAACATGTGGACAACACGCATAGATTTTTAAGAAAAATTAATAAGATGTTTATTATTTCATTAGCTTTTTATTAATATAAATATAAATTTTTTACTTTCAATTAGGTTCATCAATAACAGAATTGTTTTTACAAGGGACACATATGTGTTTTTTTGTTCTAACAGTTGTTTTTACTAAATGTATATATGAGTTCATTGATCCAGATTAATGGTGACTGTAATTTTCAAAAGGTTACATAATACAAATAATTCAGAATGTTTTTCAAAGTATATATCGTAGTAATAGCCAATTACAACAAACTCTTTCGCAACGTTTCATTCAATTGAAAACTTTCAAATGTATATTTAAAACGTGCATATATTTCAAGCTTGCACATGCGTGAGATTTCTTTGACGAATTCTATTCGGTTGTCTTGAAATTTTTGGACCGAATTTTCTTCAATATAAATTGCTTCGATGTAAAGAAATTATTTGTAAAATTTGTACGAAACTCTTTTGTCAATTATTTTTAATGCAATTCAATTTATATATATGTTATTGAAAAAGAAATTGAAGAATGTCAAGATTCACACGATTGCTTGATGTATGTACGAAATATTAATGTATACAAATAAATTCAAATATTCTCGATTTTTCACAAACGTATTTGGTATGTGTTGACATTTTATCATAAGAGTAAAGAAAAAAAAAAGAGAACCTAAGAGTTTGCGTTATCGTTCAATAAAATTAATAAATGAAGTAAAATTCATATCTCTTAAAAATTAAGCTTTTTAAAATTACTGACACGTATGTATACATTCGGTAATTTAAAGTATTCAAATTTTTCCATAAGAAATAAAAGTAGAAATTTTCTTTGCACAGATACAAATCAAGTTGGTTTTTCGTTCGAGATAAATCTTTTACTTTATATCATTTAATGAAAAAAAAAATTAAAAAAGAAAAAGATTGTAAAAATAAATTAAAAGTAAATTCATATCTCTCAAAAATTAAGCTTTTTAAGATTACTGATACGTATGCGTAAATTCGGTAATTTAAATTATTCTAATTTTTCCATAAGAAATAAAAGTAGAAATTTTCTTTGCACAGATTCATATCCAGTTGGTTTTTCGTTCGAGATAAATCTTTTACTTTATATCATTTAATGAAGGAAAAAAAATGAAAAAAGAAAAAGATTGTAAATTCTATTCTTTTCACATTGGATTGTTTTCTAAGAGTTTCAAATCATTTGCAATATTATAATGTTTGGCTGTCATATTGAGATAACAATTTTTCTTAATTGAAATGACAAGTATCTCATCTGCAGTAATTAATCTCTTCAAAAAAAATTTTATCTTTTGTTTTTTTGGCCTAAATTACATATCACACATTGAAATATAATTAAGAAGGATGTTAATTTTTTTTTTTTTTTACAAATGATTATTGTATCACCATTTTCCATCGTTATTCAAGAAAATCAATTTCTATCAAATATTCGTGTATTGTAAATTCGTCAACTTTTATAGCATCCATATATTTACGAATCCTCCAGGATGGATATTTTTCTACTATAGCTTTTAAAATTTTTAAAATAGTTTCTCGAGAATGCAAAGCACTTGTAAATAATATACGTTCGAAATCATTTCTATTAATTCTTAATTTTTCAAACACATATTCGATTATCGCAATACGTACATCATCAAATGCAAAATGTTCTTTAACAAATTCTGCAGTATCTTCGATACTTTTATTGGCCATAAAACAAACATAAATTTTATGCAGTGCTATCGAACATATAGGATTCATATTAAAAAGTTTAGGTTAACTTTGCGCACTAATTTTCACTGGGAACTATAATCAAAATTTCAAAATATTCAAGATATTTAATGTAGAATTGTTTAATTTCGTTTTTAGATCATCTTTGTTGTACTTGGTTGCGATCTTAGATGACTTTTAGATATAAGAAATCATAATAAGTATGATAGTTTGTATCAATCGTTAATTATATATAAATAAAATCTCTTGCTATATAAATATAATATTATCATGTAAAACTAAGATTATTGGGCAAAAGGTTTTATTTTCCAAATAAATAAGACAACATTTATTTTGAATACAATTGATTTTCCAATTTGAACAATTCAAAATATTAGATAGTCGTTATACTGATCCTATTGTGTGTTTACGTCTTCTTAATTTGATAAATATTATTGTCAACATTTTTTTTTCAGTTAAAAATTACTCAATCGAATTTTTTACAAAAACGTGAGTTCGTTATTGGAATTGTGACTATTTTGAGAAAAATTAATATTTTCTAAAAATACCTAGTACTTTTGTATTTGTTAACATGAGATTATGATAAACAATTTTGATATGTTACAAAATAAATCTTTATGCAATAAATCTAATTACAAAGTGTTACTACAGAAAGCAAACAAAATATATTTTAGTAGATCGTATCTGGGAAACACTAATTATCTTTTTAAAAATTAATAATTAATAGTATACGGCAAATTAAATTATTATAGTTGTTGATGAAAAATGTATTTCATTATTTGTTAAAAGTTTTCCAGAGTCTGATATTATTCTAAAGCATAAAGTTTGCGTTCCTTATAAAATAAAAACTTATTAACTAAAAGTCATATTCAGTTGGCAAATTATATCTTTGAATGATACTTAGTTATTTTTATTATTAACATATTCTTTCTATGATACACGTTATTAATGAAAAGTAGAAAAAATTAGGAAAGAAATTAAATTTAATTCCTTTTAACGTTTAGGATCATATGCAATATTAATGTTCTTTTTTTTTTGAGCTAACAGATCATAATTAAAATAATAAAATCTCATCTAAAAAATTGAATTAAATGTAATCTCATGTTTCGTGTTTTAGATATAAATCACACATTGTGAAATATGATAAAAGGGAGAAGATTATATTTCACTATTATTTTTTAGATTTCTTTTCGTTCTACAGTTTTATATACGTAATCCACGGTGTTCATTGGATTGTAATTTTTTAAACTAATATTTAACTGTCGTAATACATACTTCATCAAAATGATAATGATCTTTAATATCTTTCATAGTATCTTCAATACTTTTATCGATTTCGTAAGGAAAAAAATATTTTTTTGTAAAATTATATATAATCTAGACGTAGACATGTTCAAAGAGAAACTACACCAATCTTATAACTTTTAAATTACAAAGTTTTCGAGTTAATAATATTTTAACCTTATAAACTGTAAAACATTTTAACTTTACTTTTAAATCATTCTCGTTGTATTTGTTTATGATCTTAGATGACTTTGAAATATTAAAAATCGGGAATAAGTTCAATAAATCCTACTTTAGTGTTTTTATATGACTTTATATAATTGATCATTATTAATACAATCATTAACAAGCATCTATTGCTATATAAAATAATATAATATTATCAGAGAAAACTAATATTCTATCAAAAATATAAAAGTTCGGTCTGCGTTTTTATTTAAAAAAAAAAAATAAGACTGAATTTTGATATTACATTTATTTAAAAAAAAATCGGTTTCGAAATTAGAACAAATCAAAATATTAAATTGTCGTTATTCTAAACTATTATGCTTATGGTAACTATTATTGATAGGTATTGATAATAATATGTTTTTTCAATTGAAAATTATATAATCGAATTTGTATTATAATATTATTTAATTTATTAAATTATTAATTTATTTTTTATTATTATTAATTTAAGAATTTAGAATCATTTGCAATATTATAATGCTGGCTGTCATATTGAGATAACAATTTTTCTTAATTGAAATAATAAGATTTTATTCGTAGTAATATATTAATTCCTTCCAAACATATAATCTTTTTTTTTTTTTTGCTTAAATTACATATCACACATTGAAATATGATTTAGGAAAATGTTTTGTTCTTTACTGACGCCTTGTTCGTAACCTCATCGTTGTAAATGTTTTCAAGATAGATTAAATACTTGCGTACTTTTCTTTCGTCTTATTTTATAGCATCCATATATTTATGAACTGTCCAGGAAAGATTATTTTTTCTATGATAATTTTTAAAGGTTTTAAACTATTTTCTTAACTTACATTATTAGAAACCATTGTATCTTTGAAATAAGATTCGTAGGTTTTTTGTTTGTTAAACGTCCGTAAAAATAAGTTAAAATCATTTCTTACGATGTTGATTAGTCTGTTGACAATTAACAAATTTTTTAAGTTCAATTATAAAACACTTGTTGATAGCAATTAATTTTTTCAAAAAATATTCCTTCTTGTGTCTTGCCAATGATATAATTAATACATGAAATTATTGTTCACGATTTGATAACGGTATCCACATTTCAAAGTTCCCACGAAATGGTATTGGAATGAATTCTAAAATATAAAGAAGAGAGCGTATGTGATAATCACTTGTTTGAAAAACATATGATAACATTTTCACAGGATCACAGTTATATTTATTAACAAAATCCCTAAAAGTGTTTGGATCTATTTTAAATCTGTTGAGGTCAATGTACGTTCTATTATAATCAAAATCATCTTCACTGAATTTGTCAAACCAAAATTCAACTATAAGAACACATATTTTAAATTTCTTATAAATATCGTTAATTTCTCTTGCAGTAAAACTAACGCTACAACCATTTTTATAACAAGACCAAATTTTCTTAAACGCACAAGCCATATTTGAAGGCTCAAATTCCATCGAAACGTTATCTGTTCAAAAATATACAAATAACTTATTATAAGAACGTTTAACTTTTATATCAACTTTTATAACAATTTCGTTATATTTGGTTGTTATCTTATTATTAAGTGACTTTGAAATATTAGAAATCGGAATAAGTATAATATCTTCTACTGTTGTGTGGATATTATTTTTTCATTGGAGACGAGTCAATAGTAATAATATTGATTAAAATGTTTCTCTCTTAAAATGTAAATAAATAATAATTATCAATATTCTTGTCCAAACAATATATTAATATATAAGTTTCAAAGGGAATTATAGACAGTTAATAAATCTGATGAACAATTTATGTTCATGACCTTGTTGTCAAAATAAATTGTTCATCAGATTTATTAAATGTCTATAATTCCCTTTGAAACTTATATATAAATAATAATATTTTCCTGTAAAATTATAGGATTCTATATAGTTAATGGTGAAATTTTATAAACGGTCAGCTGGAAATTGTTGAGAGATTTGGTAAAGGGGAATATTTTGTGTAGTAAAGTAAGACCAAAATTTGATATGATATTAACATTGAAAAAAATTGATTCCTAATTTTTGAAAAATTTGAAATTAATTGTTACTTTTATCAATTGTCTTTTTGTTAGTTAGCGATGGTAAGCATTAATGTCAATAATATTGCAGAGAATCGTAGAGATAATCGATTGAAATTAGAAATGATACGATAGTAAATTTATAACGTCAAAAGTATAATTTAGGCAATGGTACTAGTGTTTGAGCAATCTTATTAAATTAGGTTGGTGCATATGAAATGTCGGATTTTCTTTATATGTGAACATTTTTCCCACTGTTTTCGTTATTTTTTTGTTTCTGGTATAATTTTTTGTATGGTTGTACTGTCCATTGCAAGAGTCACATTTCAACATAGCAGATTTTCTCAAAAGTGTTCAATGTTTTAATTTTAATTTGATATGAATTCAATCGATATTCGTGTCATTTTTATATATGTGTATAAACTTGGTAATAATGTTGCTAAATTTGTACACAATATAAACCAGGCATTTGGGAGGAATACTGTTAACGATCGAAAAGTGCATCGTTGTTTTAAAAAACTTCTGTCTCCTGAATTTTTTCATTAAAGGAAGACCCAAAACGTATGTAAAAAATGATGCTCTGAAAACATTGGTGGAAACGAATCCAACTTTATCTACAAGGGAACTTGCTTCTACAATGAAAATTGTCCATACAACAATATTACGACACCTTTCTGAAATTTGCAAGATGAACAAAATGGTTAAGTTGATACAGCACTAATTAACCAAGCAAAATAAGCTTSATCAATTAAACATATTTTCATCACTATTAGCCCGATTTTTTTSAATAAATTAAAATACGAAATTTTGTCGCACCTATCTTATTCACCGGATCTTTCGATAAACTAACTTGTATTTTTTTCAACATTTACAACAGTTTTTACGTGCTAAACAGTCTATAAAAATGAAGACAGTCTGAAAAAGTCCATATCAGAATTTATTGATTCTAAAGATCAGAATTTTTTTAAGACAGGCATCTGTGTATTATAATCTCGTTGGGAAAAGTGTATTTAACCAAATAAAATTTATTTTGATTAATTAAACAGATTTTGAAAAAAAGATACGATGTTTTATATATTCACTTTAAAATCCGACATTTCATACGCATCAACCTAATACTTGTTTAGTGGAAGTCAAGGAGAAGACATTTTTAGAAATACTTGTATGATGTATTAGTTGAAACATTACTTTCTGAACTTTCAAATGCATTCGTCTAGGACTTTAGTATTGAGAATTAAAAATTCATATGATTAGAATATCAATCGTTTGGTATGTGAGGATTCGATAATTACCAACCATCTGGTAATAATTTTGAAATCAGGCCAAACATACTAATACGTTATCGTTTTGTGTGCGTATGTGCTCGTCCCGAAATTTATTATTACACACCATTATGACTGGCTTCTGTTATCGGATTTTGTCGAGACAGAGACTAGACAGAAAATCGATGTCCAACCAACGAGTGAGTTTCTCGGCCACAGAAACGAAGATCGGACTGACTGATCCATCGACGAAACGTTCACTACCTCTTGACACTTTACCTCCAAAGTTTACATGTGATATTAAGAAAATTTGACATGATTCTTCCATGACCCTTCTGAATAGTTATACCTACTTGTGATTTTGGAAAATAGGATGTATGCTTCGATTGATTTAGTTTTACACTTCGTTAATTTTTTTTTATTTTTTATTTTAAATATTATTCTGATCTTTCATGTATGTATACTGCAACTTGATACAAAAATTATTATTTTACTTTTTATTACTATTTCGAGATCACTACTTTCATAATATAATTTATTATATTAATTATTATTATTATTTTTGATTAAAATATATAATGGATATTTGGGAATAATAGTAAGAAGTGAAATTGTAGTACGTTATTTTAACCTTCTGAATAGTTTTACCTACTTGTGATTTTTGAGAATAGGATTTATGCTTTAATTGAGTTAGTTACTTCTTTAATTTATGTATTTTTTATTTTAAATATTATTCTGATCTTTCATATGTGTACTGCAACTTGATACAAAAATTATTATTTTACTATTTATAATTATTTCGATATCATCACAACACATTTATAATATAACTTAATATAATTATTATTCTAACTATTTTTGATTAAAATAAATAATAGGTATTTAGGAATGATAGTAGGAAATAAAATTGTAGTACATTATTCTAACCTTCTGAATAGTGTTACCTACTTGTGATTTTGGAAAATAGGATGTATGCTTCGATTGATTTAGTTACTTCTTTAATTTATGTATCTTTTATTTTAAATATTATTCTGATCTTTCATATGTGTACTGCAACTTGATAGAAAAATTATTATTTTACTATTAATAACTATTTCGATATCATCACAACACATTTATAATATAACTTAATATAATTATTATTATAACTAGTTTTGATTAAAATAAATAATAGGTATTTAGGAATGATAGTAGGAAATAAAATTGTAGTACATTATTCTAACCTTCTGAATAGTGTTACCTATTTGTGATTTTGGAAAATAAGATGTATGCTTCGATTGATTTAGTTACTTCTTTAATTTATGTATTTTTTATTTTAAATATTATTCTGATCTTTCATATGTGTATACTGCAACTTAATACAAAAATTATTATTTTACTTTTGATAACTATTTCGAGATCACAACTTATAATTTAATCTAATTATTATTATAACTATTTTTGATTAAAATATGTAATAGGTAGTTGGGAATGATAGTAAGAAGTGAAATTGTAGTATGAACCTTAGTACAAATAAGTATGTTGGCATGATTTATAATAGAGGTGTGCAGGAACCGGAAATTACGGGTACCCGAGCTTCGGGTCAGGTCGGGTTACGATCGGGACGGGTCGAGTTAGAATCCCAAAAGTTTGTCGACACATAAATATATTCGGACATATAGATATATTTCAAAACCCGATTTTTCATTCGGTACCCCGATTCTATATTCAGAACGTATGTTTTTCGTCTAATCTTCCGTTTAAATTTATAACTTATGATTTTGCAGTATAATCCTATGACACAATATTCTATCCTCAAAATCTTGGATAAACAAATCCAAATCTGAAGAAAACAAAATCAAGTCTCAAGTTGCAAATAATATATCCGGATATGTTTATTTATCAAACAAACATATCAAACGATCAGAAAATTAAAATAAAATTTTTCGATATAAATAAAATGTTGATAGAATTATTAAGTGAAACAATAACATGACTTTATTACAAATATGAAAAATATGATTTTTAGTATCAATAGAAGCATAACTAAATTAGTACCAATACTCTGATTAGCCAATTTTCTTCTTGTTAGTAAAAGCTTCGTTTATGTGAGAAATTCCTCTGTTTCTCTCTCTCTCTCTCACACACACACACACTTCTCTCACTCATTCATTCACTCACTCTTGTTAGTGGGAATGCCGACGGGCTGCCAAACTACATTTCAGTGAGACGGATTCCAAAATGCATTCGACGAGGTTGGTAGTTGGAGTGATAAAGAGAGAAATTGTCTGAGAGAGAGAGAGAGAGAGAAATATCATGAGAGAGAAAGAAAAAGAGAGAAGGGACATTGTTCTCGTTGGTGAGTCGATTCACCAGGGCATTTCGGATGAAGTCGACCGATCAAGCGGACTTTTTTCCGGAGGCTAAAGTGGAACACGAAATGGAAACTCCCTAAATTCCTTCGGCAAAAGTTTTAACGCCACGCTTCACCGCGGCAAGTGGAATGAAAAGAGGTGGATCATGCGGATGGGGGGGGGGTATCGGGGAAAAAAGGTTGGGTTAAAGAACGAAACGATAATATATCTTTTTATAGTGTTTCGTGGTTAAGGTAATAGATCTTCTGCGTTTCACAGTTACCGAAATCCTAAGATGCGTAAAATAAGGGCATTTCATGGCTTGTTTTGTCCAGTTTTTATGAAAAACAAAAAGGAAACTTTTCTTAAATTCTTCCTTCCTTTTTTAATTGTTTTAACGTGTACTACTAGCTTTATTTCTTGTTTTTGTTAATAAACAAGTTAGAGATTGAAATTTTATTCGAAAGTCTTTTCTTATTGGATTTACGTAAGAAAATTTATTCTCTTCCGTTCTCATTTCTTTTATTCGTTTCTACATTTGTTATTTGTCTTATTTATATTTTTCTTCTGCAATATAAAAAATAAACAAAAATAAAAAATTATATTGAAGTAAAGAGGAGAAGAAAAAAAGTATCTTTTAATTTGTTTAATAAACGTTCTTTTAAAGAGAATAATTTGATAAGAATATATTTGTTAAGTTAGTCTGAGGAAAGTATTGTTAAAAGAATGCAGTAATATGGTTAACAAGAAAAAACAATCAATAAACTTTATTCATTCGAACATTAACTCGAACGTTGAATCATATAATTAGTTAATTATTTCGTATGTATTTTTTATAATATAAAATAATTAATTATGAAAATAAATTGTATAAACAGATTTAATTATTCGTATATAATTTTAGCAGTTATTGAATAATTAAAAAAAAAAAAACCAGAAAAAATCTACACACGAGACATTTTTAATAATTAAAAACCAAATTACTTTGTAACAAATATAATTATTACAATATTTAAACTTTAACATTTTTTATTACATTAATATTGCACAGTGTGTTTAGAATTAGAGTTTAAATTACTTGAAACTAATTTATTTTGTTTTGATTGTATATCATATAATTATTTTCATTATAATTATTCAACGATTATTTTATTATATTTGTAATTATTCATATTTTAATTAACCAACGGATATATTTATATAAAATTATATTTAACTTACATACTCTTTAATTTAAAAGAAAAAAAATCGAATTTCTTTTAAGTTACATTTATTTTTATCAAATATGTGTGCATAATTATTCATTAATTAATATTCAATATATCTTCATCTATATATTAAGTGAAATAAATAATTATGATCATCCCAAATCTTATAATTACACTTATTTACGTTAAAACTAATTTTTGTTTGCTTTCATCATTATACAAATAATCTGAGATTAACAAAATGGCATTGAATCTCGCATTGTTATATTTTATTTACGAGGATCAATAAATTTCTGTCAATTTGAACTCGTATAACAATAACCATTACGATTTCTGACAAATTTTCTGAAGATGTAATATATGTGGGGAAAAAAAAAAAAAGGTTAAACCAACCTACGTATTCTTTTGATTCTCATATATGGATACAGTCCGTTACATCCTGTAGTACAATACAGAAAAATCCATTGTTACATCCGTCAACGCTATAATAAAAGACGATGAATTTTTCTGTACCATCATGAGAGTACAAAAATGAAATCTATGGATTGTTATTATTATATTCGTGAACATTATAATGAAAGTCTATGAATTTTTTTATACTTTATCATACAAAACAATAATGAAAGACCAAGAACCCTGTTTGTGAATATTCGAATAATTGCATATACATATATAT
>NW_014569714.1:161044-173319 GCF_001313835.1 Polistes canadensis
TACTTTTTAGAAAAATTAAATTTTACTCTTAAAAAATGCACTTTTAATATTTCCAAATATTATTATAAGAACCTTAGAAATTTCTTAAATTAAATTTGCATATTGTAGACTCTTACCTGTTAGTAATATTCTAAATATACGAAAACTCACTATAATTATACTTAAAAATAACCTTTTTACCAAATTGTTCACTCGAAATTAATTTTCTAATTACTTTTTTATCTTTCAATTCTTATAATACATTTTACGTGTTAACGCTTCGATAATTCTTACATTTTAATAGCTACAATTATGTTTTATTAGAAAATATTTGTACAATTAATATTTCGTATTTTAATCGGCAAATTTTACTTCTGCCTCTTTTTTTTTTAATATTCTTTTTTCCCTATTATTATTTCAAGGTAAACATTCAGGACAAAGGAAAGTACGCTTTGAAGAAGGTGGTACAAAGTTATGCGTCGTGCGTTACCACAACGATAGAAAATAAAAGTGGTTATGTAAGAGAAAGAGAGAAAGTTATTACATTAATGAGACAAAGAGAGAGAGAGAGAGAGAGAGAGAGATAGAGATAGAAAGAGAGAAAAACAGAAAAAAAGAGAGAGAGAAACAGAAAGAGAAAGAGAAAGAGAGAAAGAGAGAGAGAGTGAGAGAGAAATAAAAAAAAGAAATAAAGAAATAAAGAAAGAGGGAGAGAGAAGGAAGGTTGAGAAAAGAAAGAGAGAAAGTTTTTGTACACGCTCGACAAAATGGCCCAACAGACTTTCTCGTTTTGCTTTTAAACACGACCGAGAAGCACGCTCTTCAATATTTCTTCTTGAAGTTAGTCGAAGAAACTTAAGGATTTGCGTCTGTTTAACGCGTGAAGAAACATCAAAATTACATCCCTCTCCCTCTCTTTCTCTCTCCCTCTCTTTCTATTTCTCTCTCTCTCTCTGTTTCTCTCTTTGTTTATATCTCTCTCTCTCTCTCTTTCTCGGTTTCTCTTATTTTCTGTCCTCTTTCTCTATTTCACTGAGTGATTCCTTGTCAAGGTCTTAGAGAAAACGAAATTGAAGCTGATGTTGAACAGAAACAATATTGACTGTTTCGACTAACTTGTTAATTTAAGTTAAATTTAAATATCTGTTTTACGAGCTAAGAAATAGAGAGATAGAACATATTTATTCGAAAAACAAGAAACTTTTACTCTTTATCGTTTAATAATTTTCTGATATAAATGATATAAATTGTTGCGACTTCTTTGAAAATGTTTGTGTACTTAAATTGTTTTGTTAAAATGAGTGAATGAGGAAATTCCTGAAGGATTACTTTTTTTTTTGAATATGTTTTTGATATATTATTTGGAAAATGGTAAAGGATGTGCGTGTAGCATCGTTTGATTGGCCGATTGTATTCTCTATATTTTGTTAACATTAATAATTATTAATAAATGTGTGTAACAGAGAAATTGGACAGTTTAACCCTTCTTTGCATGATTTTTTCTTTTTTTTTAAAACAAATCAGGGTGATGTTAATTAATGCTCTAGATTAAAGGAAAAATATTTAAAAAAATCCTAGTGCTATTTTTTGACAACTGTTGTACGCAATAGTCGCTTAAAAAGCTGCCAGCAACTACAAATATACAGTACAAGGGTTTTAAGTACCTTTTTTTGTTGACTAAATATTATGATTGAAGATTTAAAACGTTATTTTGATCTAATTGGACGTTTCGTCCCTTTCATCGGGACTTCTTTAGCAACTGAAATTTTATTATGACTTTTATGAAAAACATATATTATATTATAAAATAGTTATTTAATATTACCTCGATCTTTATCGTTCACAGTCTTTTACATATTTATGCAGACATACATTCTTAGATTTTCAAAAATAAATTGTATTAAACATCCACGATTCGTTATAACCTAAAAACACGTAATCAAACAAAACTGATTCAATCTAGACTAGTATTTAATAGTTTAGATATCTTCACTGTTACGGTGCCCTCTATTTATATAATAATTAAATTCTAATAATTATTTATATATTTGTTCTCGTTTTATTTCGTCTACGTCTTTAAATTTGAATATTGACGAATATATTTCAGTAAAATTTCAATAATAATAGTATAAATCATTTAAGAATATTGTTTTCCTCGTTACGAGAGTATACACTCGTAGTAACACAAAAATATTTTCATTTTTCAATTACAAATATTCTCGTCAATTATAACTAAATCGGTTAATAACAGTAGTTATAGATTATAACGATGAATGATTTGAATAGGCAGAAAGAGAGAGATAAAAAAAAAGTTAAAAATAATAAATAAGAGAAAAATATAATAAAGTTTAAAAAAATGTGTTCTATTGCGATTGATATTTTTCATTTTTTATCTCGGGGGTTTGCGGTTTTCATGGACACATTCGATCAATACATGTATTTCAATTCATATATCAACATATATTTCTACCACAAACATACGATATCATGGAATCAACAAAGTTTTCGTAATCCTTTTTTCATATTGGAAAATATTCATCGATATTCTGATAAGTTTTTCACTTATATAGGTGAAACATAAAAATATATATATATATTTTCGTTCTCTTTCAGAACACGTTTCCTTAACCGGAAAAATAAAGCCGTTCCATTTGCTACAAGCTCTGAGTTAGTTCTTTTACCCGTTTGATAATTAAAACGGAAAATTGAACGCACTATTCCAACATGAATTATTCCATTAATTCAAATGGTGGGCTCGCGTCGTTGCAGTGACACCAGCTTTTGACATAAAAGAAGATTAATTCCGTACCGTTCCACGTGACGACTGCTTTCAAATAATTATACTCAGTTAAATATTCATTTCGATTTTATCTTGAAAGAATTAAATATTTACATTTTATCATCTTTATTTTTTTTCTTACGTATAAACATCTCTACTACATTTTTATTTATTTATTTATTTATTTATTGTATATTCTTCATTGAATTAATGAAAATTTAAAAATATATTTATTATTGATTCGTTTACTGGATAAATAATTTCGTTAATTGTTCGTACATACGGGTACGTCGCAAATATATGTCTTGCATACACACACACACACATACACTATTTCTATATACTGTATATGTTCGATGATCATAATCATGATTAGTCTTTTTCGAACGTCGACAAAATGTAAATAAGATTTTAAAAAAGTATCGAATTTATCTCGCATATATACGTGTACATTTTGTATTATTATGCAAACATGTGTGCATGTGTGCACGAATGTTTGTATTGCAAAAGAGTGATAAATATACATGTATATATATTAACATCGTATATAAAACGTAATACATTTAACACGAATGATTAATCATTGAAATATTATTAATTAAAACTTTGTGTTAAAAAATAGAATATAAAATATTGTATATTATGTAAATACGAAGATAAATGAGGTATCAAAATGTATAATGCGTAATAAAAGAACACATTTAAACGCATATCACTGAAAGCTAGGAAAAATTATTATGCAGAAGGATGGGGAAGGGTGAGGAGAGGGTAAGTTAATCGAAACAACGATCTTTCGATTTTATAATGTTTTGTTTATACATTCATATATACGGGTCATACCTCAACCGGTGTCTATATTCCATTGTTATCGTTTTTATTCTATTTAAGAAACTCGTCGTTGAATTTGTAAACACATTGACCTTCGTGTACGTTCGGTTTCGTTCGAATATAATTATTTTCTTTCATTTATTGTTAGTCTTATTCGAACTTCGGGACGTATGACAACGATATTACTTCTAAGAGTGTTCAATTTATTTCACGTATATATACATTTTATGTTTTGTTGCTATGCAAACGAATATGCATATGTTCTCTGAGAGTGTGTGCACCGTTGGTGAGTAATATAATTATTTATGTGCATTTATGTATATGTAAACGTTAAATTGTATTATTAATTTAAATCGTGAAAAAAAAACCGCGAGTTTTTTTAGCTGAAATAATTAGGCGTTTTTAATGATAAAATATTGAAAATGAATTGTATTCTAATCTTAAAAAAATTAATAGCTTTTTTGGGGGGGGGCGGTGGAAATATTAACGTGGTTATATTATTATACATGAATTCACACGAGGGACGAGTAGTTAAAAGTGTATGAGAAATTGAAATTTTATCCGTCTTTAAAAGTTTGCTTTTATTTCTACATGAATGCACCTAGTTATCCTTTCTTATCTCTTACTTGTACTTTTGAAACCAACGTACCGTTAATCGTGCTGTTCTATTGGATCTAATCTACGGATCACAAATTTCCATTTCATACCTTAATTACTCGCCACTTGTAAATTCATGTATTACCGAGTTGAAGTATGTAATTCTGCATTCTTTCGTATTTTAATTAGACGTTATAGTTATTTCATTGGTTTAAATGACGATTTTTTTTAAAGTAATGATAACATCACATTTTAACGGTAACATAATTACTCGCGTCTCTTGTAAATTTATATATTACATACTTGAAGTATGTAATTTTACCTTTTTTTATATTTTAACTTGTCAGTTTAGTTATTTCTCGAATTATAAAATTTAAAAAATAACACTGACATGTATTAAGATTATTGTTTTATTTTGCATCTAATTGTATAGGTTTGTTTTTGTATATATATTTTAATAGCTAAGAATTTATAAACTATAGCATTAAATGATGCGTCAATCAGTTATATAACTCAGTTAAATAATTTAGCATTTTAGATTAGTACACTCTTTCACATAACTGGAAAAAGATCATATTTAAATTTCAAACGTTCATTTGCACGCTTAAAGATCTATATTTTTGTATATTTAAATATAACATGAAGATTTTAAATGAATTATTTAAGATATATTTTAATAAAAAATAATGAAAACAAAAAAAATATATAACTCCAATTTAATATCATACTTGGTTTAAGAATACTTCTTTGTTAAATATTTTTCGATCTACGAAACAATATCTCGTATTGATTCTGAGAACTGTTTTTTTGTTATATTTTTTTTCTTTTTGTTTATCTATCGATGTTTATCGATACGAAACAATGTTCCGGAAATCTAAAATATTTGACTAAAATAACGTATCCTGCTTGCACGTAATTTTTCTATTAGAGTAAATTGTTCTACGCTTTTATTATTGGTTCTAGAAAATGATACTTACAAATATTGAAAATTTCTGTTATTTAAAAGCACACGTTTCGATATTAAAATTAATCGATATTTTGTTTTATTTCGAATTAAATAAAAACGAGTAGGATTTAAAGTTATTAAAATTCCTCGAAAAGTTATAACCAATTAAATATTTATATGTATAATTTATATTTTAATATTAGCAAAAAGATATGCACGTAATTGTAAAAATCGAAAGAAATACATTTCTATAATAGCAATATCAAAAAATCTCAATAATACGCATAAAAACATTTTATTTTGAATTTAATGCAATGAAATAAAAAGATAATAAATAAAACACTGAATTTTTTTGTCGAATAAAATTTCATTTTTCTCATAAAAACTCTTCAAAATCATTTAACATTTTATCAAAAGACATATTTCAAACGTGATTTATCATTTTTTTTTTATGTGTTTCCATCTGTCAAGTAGGGTTTTTTTTTGTTTTCACCATCGCATTACGAATGAAAAATTAAAGCGAGCTCGAAATTTCATTCTGTGGGTAATTTTGATTTGAAAGATGCGTCGCGTTTAGGTCAACCAGTTGAAGGAAATTGAGATTGTGGTGGATGTTAATCGTCTCAGAACAACGTGAGAAATAACTGAGAAATAGAATTTATAAGAATTATATTATTCAGTATCATTTAATACGATTTGTATTCTAAATATGAAGAAATCTTTTTAGAAAGAATCTTTTTATTTGCCATTATAAAGAAACAAAATTATTTTACGAAAAATCTAATAATAAGATTATCTAAAATAGATGTGTAACATCTCGCATTTAAAATCTGACAATTAATATTTCATTTGTAATATATTCATGAAAATAGTTCAAATGTTCTTTTTAAGCTGTATATATATATGAGAATATCAGATATCGACACTTTTTTATGTTTAAAATTAAAAAAATGAGTACTTGTTTATTAATTTCATGAAAGTCAACAACAAGCTGTGCTTATGTCTGTTTTTTGATTCGTTAGAGTCTATCCTTCTTTACTTAGACACCTATTTTCTTTTTTAACAAACACATAAAATGATATCCGATTTTTATACCGAAATAATTGGCTTATTTTTAATAAAAAAAATAAAGAATACGATTGGATTCAGTAAATTCGATCGAATTTGAGGAAAAAAAGTTTTATAAGAAAAAAATTGAAACATTTGTCGTTCGATTCGTATGAAAAAATTTGCTCATACGAATAGACATAACGTTTTTTTTTTTTTTTTTTTCTTTTAAATTAATTATTTACCGAACTCGTCCTTTTTCTTGGCAAAAATTTGAAATATTATTTTGAAAATCGAACGAAAGAGAGAAACTTTCTAATTTTTTTTCTTTCGTCATAGTTGAATCTAGAACAATGTAACTCATGCAAATGCAACTCTTTCGGTCATTTCTTTTTTTGCCCAATAATTTTTGTTCGTTTAAAATTGCATGCAGAAGATTATCAGAAATCTAAACTTTTTATGTTTAATATTAAAAAATTAGGTACTATTTATTAATTTCATTACCGTCTTTATTAAGAGACATTTAAGTTTTTTTATTGATTCGTTTTAGGCAATCCTTAACCTTAACACCTATTTTTTTTAATATACATAAAATTGATATTTGCCCTACTTATCGAATAAGTGGCTTGTTTTTATTTACAAAAGAGTGAAATGCACATTTATAAACGGAAAACTCGATAAAATTTGACTAAACAAAGTTTCGTAAGAACAAAATTGAAATATTTGTCATGACTCGTATGACAAAATTTGTTCATACGAATAGATTTAATGTTTTCTTTTTTGTTTCACTAATTATTTATCGAACTCGTCTTTTTTCTATGCAAAAATTTGAAATATTATTTAGAAAATCTAACGAAAGAGAGAAACTTTCCAATCTTTTTTTCTATCGTCTTACAATTAATTGAATCACTAAAACAATGTTCCTTGCAATTCTAATAATCTTTGTTCACTTAATTGAAAATTTGTCAAATATGTTTGATTAGTAAATACGTTAACATAATTACAAAAGTTTAGTAAATTTGTACAATTAAATCATTCTCGCATATGTATTATATCCGAAGAAAATATATGCGTATATCCAATTGCACCCTTTCGTCAAACGTTCATCAAAACGGGTTGGGAAGTGCTGAAAGTGGCTCTGGCAATAATTATTAAATTAATTTTCTCGTCGAACGTCACGTCTCGTCTCGTCTCGTGCCGCTTCAATTTTCATAAAGGAAGGTGTGAGAGAGAGAGACAGAGAGAGAGAGAGAGAGAGAGAGAGAAGCAGCCGGTGACAAGGAGCATATACCGGGTACGATTCTCAGCTTGGCAGGTAGAATGTGCGAATAGTCGTCTGCATGAGTTATACGACGGGTTCCCATTATGCTATACGTGCTACGCCAGAAAGCCCAAGGAGGATATTGCTCTGAAAACATTTCGCTAAATCTACGATAAGGATTTTTCATCCGACTTTCGCGTAAAGAGAGATTTTCATCAAAATTTTCTCATATTTTAACATTTAACTATTTCTAGTGTGTTGTTCAGATGAAACTAATGTATATTTTCTTGATTTCTTTCTCGCTCTCTTTCTCACACACACACACATTGTTTTTAAGATTTCTTATTAAAGTTTGACGAGATTTTCCAAAGATATTTGCAGTAAACTCATTCGTGAAATATTTTCAATATTTTACGTATAGCAATTGAAATTTGATATAAATTTAAAATGTGATAAGTGGATATATGTATATATGTTATAGGGAAAATGGGAACTTCAGGGATTGTGAAATTTTCCTATGTATTGGCCACAATGCCAAGTGTTTTTAGGCAATGTATGAAACAAATAAATTATTACGCACTTTTCCTAGGTATTGTACATAATATTTAGATATTTTACGGAATGCCAAATGCTATTTAAGCAATGTTGAGAAGAATACATTATCGGGTAAAATGTGCACACCACACACATATATATATATATGTTATCTTTAAAGTTCGAGATTTACTACTTTAGGAAATCGTCAGTTAAATCAGGAATTTACTATAACAATTATTTAAAATATATAAAAGAATACAGAATTATATATTTCAACTTGGTAATAAATGAATTTACAAGAGGTGATTAGTTAAGGTATGAAATTGAAAGTTGATCCACAGATTAAATTTGATTGAACAGCATGACTAACAGAACATTGATTTTTAAAGTAAAAGTAGAGATATGAATTAATAACTATGAGCATTGTTGTAAAAAGATAAGCAGACTTTAAAGGCGGATCAAATTTTAATCTCATACTTTTAACTACTCGTCTGGTATGAATCCACATTTAATATAACTTCGTTATTTCATAGAACTACTAGTTGAAATGTAAGTGTATACAAAAATTCTGTTTATATATTTTCCCACAAAAAAAAACGTTTAATTATTTCAAGTAAAACCTGTGGTTTCTCCAAGATTTAACTGAATCATACAATTTAACATTAACATATATATACATATAGGTTCACACATATCTATTGTGTGAATTCATGTATAATATAACTTCTTTATTTTATAGAACTACTAGTTTAAATGTAAGTGTATACAAAAATTTTGTTTATATATCTTCCCAAAAAAATGTTTAATTATTTCAAGTAAAACCTTTGTGATTTCCAAGATTTAACTGAATCATACAATTTAACATTAACATATATATATGTAGGTTCACACTTATCTATTGTGTCAATTCATGTATAATCTAACTTCTTTATTTTATAGAACTACTAGTTTATATGTAAGTGTATACAAAAATTTTGTTTATATATCTTCCCAAAAAAATGTTTAATTATTTCAAGTAAAACCTGTGTGCTTTCCAAAATTTAACTGAATCATACAATTTAACATTAACATATATATATGTAGGTTCACACATATCTATTGTGTGAATTCATGTATAATATAACTTCTTTATTTTATAGAACTACTAGTTTAAATGTAAGTGTATAAAAAAATTCTGTTTATATATTTTCCTCTCAAAAAAATGTTTAATTATTTCAAGTAAAACCTGTGTGATTTTGCAAGATTTAACAGAATTATACAATTGAACAATAACATAATATATATAGGTTCACACATATCTATCATGTAAAATCATGTATAATATAACTTCGTTATTTCATTGAATTACTAGTTTAAATCTAAGTGTATACAAAAATTCTGTTTATATATTTTCCCAAAAAAAAAACGTTTAATTATTTCAAGTAAAACTTGTGTGGTTTCCATGACTTTATTGAATCATACAATTTAACATTAACATATATATATATATATATATATACACATAGGTTCACACATATCTATTGTCTGAATTCATGTATAGTATAACTTCATTATTTCATTGAACTACTAGTTTAAATATAAGTGTATACAAAAATTCTATTTGTATATTTTCCCACAAAAAAAACGTTTAATTATTTCAAATAAAACCTGTGTGCTTTCCAAAATTTAACAGAATTATACAATTTAACAATAACATATATATATATATATACGTAGGTTCACACATATCTATATTTCTAGATACGTATAGAAATGTCTAGGAAATAATTTCTCAATGTCTAACAGTGGGATTCGTAGTAGAAATATTTGAGATAAGAATGAATGATAAAAAATCAAATAAAACGAGTAGACATTTATCTACGTCGAAAGAATTCGCAAATGGACCTAGTATGGGGATTGATAGGGATCGTGTCAAGAGTGAAACGAGTATGAAATCGTGGAACAAAAAATGTCTCTTGGCGTCTTGCTCGGATGTACTAGCTTCAGCTAGAGAGATGTTAATCGATAAAGTAGATGATCGGGCGAACGTTTGCGAGTACTCGACATGGAAGCTGATCTGAAGAGAAAGAGAGAAAAAGAGAGAATGAGAGTGAGAGAGAAAGAGAGAATGAGAATGAGATTGAGAATGAGGAAAAAAGAGAGAAAGGGAGAAAGAGAGAGGGAACGTTGTTTGCCAGCACTCTGCGTTCAGAATCTTATGGCTCTTACAAACGCGCTAGGAACCTTCTACAAGGTTCTCGAATAAATCGATCCTACGTACGTAATATTAAGTATTGTGGAGACACGATCTTTTATACTTCGGAAGATTTTCCTTTAATCTAAAAATTCTGACCCGTGGTTATACACATGTGTTATATATCCAAAGTATTTTCCATCTAATTTAAAGTACGATCCTAAGAGATCAAAGGAATTTTCCTTCTTTAAGAGTGAAAGAGAAAGAGAGGGAGAGAGAGAGAGAGGTATAAAAAAGTGTGGATTGAGAGAAACCAACATTTCTGGTGTGCCCGTACAAACGGGATTCTTTTGAATTTTTGATACCTAATAAATTTCTTACAATTTTCATCTAGCACCGCGTTGTGTGTTCGCGTGTGATATTTTCTTTCTTTTTTTTTTTTTTTGCCTTTATGAATCTTTAAATTATTTTTAAATATTCGAATTTCACGTAAATCTTAATATTATAGGTTTTAGAGAAATGCGATTTGTTTTCTTTTTTTTTTTAATATATAAATTTCCAATCCGTTCGCGTAGTTTTCAATTTTGACAGATTTGATAGATTTTAGTTGGATAAAAAAAGAAAAGAAAAAAAAAAAAGGGAGAGAGAAAAGAGCGGAAAAAAGGGAATAATTTATTATTCCTATAGAATTTCAATTATTTTAGTTGAAAAAGTGCTTTTTTTCTTTTTTCTTGTTTTTGTTTTATTTTAAATGAATTTTTTAATTTTGGCTATCATTTTTTCTAGCCCGAAGGTATAATCCAAACCAGAATTACTTTTGGCTACTCGTCCCGAGTAATTTCATTTTTCGTAGAAAATGTCTAGTCAATCTACTTTACCGTGTAAAACGATATGGTGGACTAAAACAAACACACACTCCCTATCTCTCTCTCTCTCTTGCACACAGATATGTAAATTTTGATATAGAAAGTGTATTTTGATAGTTTTGCAAATATTGAAAGACAATAGTTCGTTTAACTTTTTATTATAGAATATTCGTATCGTCTTAGACAAACATTTACATTGTCAAAAATTAAAATGAGCAAATTTATTGCTAAATTATTACGATAAAGGATATTATATATGTTTTTTTTTTGGTTCGGCGGGGTGGTGGAGGGAAAGATTGACGAGGTGGGTGGGGGATGGGGGTGAGTGTAATCGCAGAAAAAATTTTTTACGTATTAGAAACGTATCAATTTCTTTTCGCATGGTTGCATAATTGTTTTAACGTTGTCCCGTGTCATATCCAAGCAGTTTGTGATATAACCTATTCATTCTCAGTAAGGTGAAATTTCACGGGGGAATGTATAAACTCACTCCTGTTGGAAGAAAATTAAAAGCCAGGTAGAAAGTTTTTCCATCGCCTTTCATTAACGCGGGAAGTTATATCGGGACGTTATTAGTCTCTCGCTCTACGAACCGAAAACAAAGCCGACTACCTTCGGTTTGTTCGAGCTACTTTTATTCTCTCTTACTCTTTCTCTCTCTCTCTCTCTTTCTCTTACTCTTTCTCTTTTTCTCTTTTTCTATATCGTTTTCTCTTTTTTTCTTTCGCTTTTTCTTTCCTTCCTTCTTTCTTTCCTTCGTTTCTTCTTTTTTTTTTTTTTTTGTTTTGTTTAGCTTTTTCCTTGTTGTTAACACGGAAACACGTTACCCTTAGCCTTCGTGTTCGAAATTATCGAGGAAACAGGAAGGCTTTGTCTTTCTCTCGTCGTCGGAAAGGTCGAAAAGAGAGATGTTTTTCAATTATTTTCTTTTACTTATAAGAGAAAACGAAATAAGATTAAAAAGAATAATTAAGATTAAATATATTATGTTTATTCTATTTATTTATTCAATTTTTATATTAATGCAACGTGATTAATCGCAGGGACAATTAATTATTACTCTCGATATTTATATTTTAAAATATATACAGACGTAAATTTAATTATTTTTATTCTGTTTTATATATTATTAATTGATTATATAATATTAAATAATTTATTATAATTTATTCTATTTATTTAATTTTTATATTACTGTGCAACGTGAAAGATCGCAGGGACAATTAATTATTACTCTCGATATTTATATTTTAAAATATATA
>NW_014569714.1:173961-178114 GCF_001313835.1 Polistes canadensis
AATTTATATGCATATTATAATATTTTTGAGTTAGTGAAAAGGAAAAGGGCTACAAGTATACTTTCAACAATTTTGAGAATAATGACTTCAAATTTTGTTAATTATTCTAAACAATGAGTAAGTTTTGGTTTCAATTTATAAAAACATAGATATTAAAGTAAATTTATTAGGAATTTGTTAATGATATTTAAAATATTTTTCTTTTTAATTTAAAATATGTTTTGTGTACTCCTTTGCATTTGAAGAGAAAATGAATGTGTAAACTGTTGCGAAGTAAAAACACATTGTGGGAATTCAATTTGTATTATTTTGCCATATAAAAATTTAGCATATCTACTTAATATTAGTTATCAATTTATCTCAAATTTTAATCAAATGTAACTTTTTATATCCTTTTATTTTTCAACCAATCATTTGTAATATTATTATGTATGATACAATAAATTGTTATATATTTTTTCACATTATAAACAATCGAGATCCGTTTATTCACGAAATCGGACACTGCTGACATTTAAAAATACTTCTCATTTTTTAACTAGTCATTTCGTGATATAACGCAACGTAGTAAAATGTTGAATGAATTGGTGGAATCTTGACAGAATATAAACGCAATGACTATTATTATATAAAATTAATCAACGCGCGACATTTATAATTAACATATCAATTCAGTGTATTTACCAAAAATAATTTAGTAGAAAAGGGATTTGACTAAACGTTTTAATAAATAAATTTTATCTTGTAATTCGTCATTTAATTAACATAATTAATGTCGCCCAAATTTATACTAATTTTAAGGCTCATAGATAATAATTAATTTTTCAAATAATTTATACGCGATATAATAACACGGTATAATAAAATGTTGAATGTATTGATGCAACCTTGACGAGACACGATCATCGCAATAATTATTGATCAAAACGTGACATTCATATTTAACATACCGATTCATACAAATCCTAATAATTATCGAATGAAGTTTACTTTTGATTAACATAAAAGTTTCAATAAGTACTTAATCTTTTCATACGAAATATGTTATGAACGATATTAGTTTCGTTTTGATATGATTAATAAGACCTTAAGAAAGTTATATTAACTCTTATAAATACCTCGTATTTTAATCATTTAACTTGTAATGTAACATTTAGTATATTTACTGTAACTTACATGGTATCTCAAATGTCGAATTTCTCAACGATTACAAAATTAGACATTACTGTTGGCAATTATTCGAATTAGTTTCATCGTGGGTTGTTCATATATTTTGTTAACAATACTTTAACTAGAAATTTACGTGTGCAAATGTAAACCACAAATATTGTAATTCTATTAATAAAACAAATATCGATTCTTTATTTTGTTTTTTATTTTTTCGATAAAGCGAGTATTATATAAAGGACACCCTGTATATAATCAATATTGACCATATTGACTAATAAAAATCCAAATTTATATACCAACGCTCATAGATACTTCACATTTAACACGTTGATCGTCACGTAATTCAAATCTAGGTTACAGCAATGTTTCCGCTAGGACCACCACGTAACCTAAAATTTGGCTTACGCTTTTCTTCATTCAGTTCAAATAGATTTTCTCGAGTAATTTGCGCGCAATAATTTTATTTGTAACACGAGTATTTAATGTTATTAACAAATATATAAATATATATATATATATAAGTACAGTGAAAAATAATATAATATTATTTCCGTAAAATATGAGAAGCGTCGAAATGAATTTAATCGAATGTGCTACAAATGTTTGATTTTCGTTGCAATATTGAAACATGCAGATATTGATAGGGATTTTATAATGATTTTTTATATTTATAATTTAAGAGAAATATTTATTACAAAAAATCCGATCGCAGGCGTATAATATTGTATTATTGAAGAAATTAATTTAAATTATTCTTTTGGATAAATGTTTTATGTAATTATGGGGGGTACTGTGTGCGAGATCAAAAATAAAAAGAAAAAAAGAAAAATGAGAAAACGATCCTTTGAGTAAGAAGCACTTTGCACATGTTTCGAAAATATCGTAAGTTTATTATCATTTTTTTTTTTTCTAGAAACACATGTAACGTTCTAACAACGATAAACCGTAAATTTAGTTCTAAAAATAAAGTAAAATATGATAAACAAAATAAAGATAACAGACATTTGTGAATTTTTATATATAAAATCTATTATCATAGCATCTTATTGGATCATTTCTCGTTACGTGAATTTATTTCAAGACAAATAACGATGGATATTAAAACATAAAATAAACCGAGAATAAAATTCATAATTAATATTAAAAAAAAACAAACTGATGTGTGTACTTATGTACGCACGTAAAAAGTTATACCTCTTTAGCGTACCAAAACGAACATAACCTCAAAAATAACTTCAATTTGTCCGCGCATCGTAAATATCGACAACTTCGTGGTGTCGATTTTTCGGTCGCATCAAACTTCACTTTCCAAAACGTGCCCCAAAAGAGAAGTATAACTTCAAAAAGAAAAAAAAACAAGAGAGAAAAGAAAGAAATTTGCTATTAAATCAATTCGATGAAAGTAACAAAAAGCAAACATTAAAACGATCGAACGTATCGATGCAGATGAAATTTTGGTCCCTGGAGAAATACGCTTGATTTACGCGTAACAATAATCGTGTTAAATTCATCCACTATCGATGTAACAGATCTCATATATATATATATATATATATACCAATACAACACATATATTATAATTCTTATTATTATTCCATTATATCTAATAAATAAATTTACTTATATTATATCATGATGATATGAGCCGTTTATTTTGAAAGTGGCATAAGTCACTTTTTCAAAAAAATCAACTTAATGGCAACACTAATTACAATTGAACGGTATATTTTTATTTTCAATAAAAAAGAAAGAAAAGTGATTTATGCCACTTTCAAAATAAACGGCTGATATATAGTCACATACGAGTAGTATATAAAAAATTGTTACCATGTTCTTTGCATAATGGATAAAAATTTGAAATCTTGCGCTATGACGATGCGGCAAAGTATTACCAACACTGATTGTTACTGGTGCTGTTACTGGCTATCTGGCTGGCTAGTAAGCTTTCTGGTTCACTTATTCACTAGCTGGCATGAAAATCCGCGCAAAAGACGTGCGCCGTTCGCTTCTAGCAACGTCCAACCGTGTAATAGTGAAAGAAACAGAGTTACATTGAGTGAGAGAGAGAGAGAGAGAGAGAGAGAGAGAGAGATACATTTATATATTATTGATATTGTTTGTCCTGTGCAACGTGATTTACAATTTATATACTCGTACACTTTCTTCCGGCAGTTAGAAAGCTATCGCATTCTTTTTCTATTCATCACCTTTTTTTTTTCTATTTTTCTCTATTGTTTTCTCTCTCTTCCTTTCTGTCTCTCTTTCGTTTAAAAAAGAATGAAGAGAGAGAGAGAGAAAGAGAGAGAGAGTGTGTGTGGTAGGGTTGGGACTGGGAAAAAAAGAGGTCAAATTTTACGTAACAACAAAAAGAGGTCTCCCGAGCCTCTCTCTTTCTCTCTCTCTCTCTCTTTTTTTTTTCTTTCTATCCAACTATCTATCTATCCTGTTCTATCTCACCCTATCTCGCTTTATCTCTCTCTCTCTCTTTCTTTCTTTCTTTCTTTTTTCTCACTTTAGTGAGACGTCTCTAACGTTTGCCATAAAGTGGGATCAATTCGCGGTAACAATACTTTCGACTTTAACGTACTTTCCACTTTAAACAGGCCAAACTGAAACAAACGCGTCCGCCGAGTGTAAATTTTTCGAGATGTTCCAGAAATGGTACAATCGTATAACGCATAAAAGAGAGAGAAAGAGAGAGAGAGAGAGACTAAATACTGATATTTTATTATTAATAATAACAATTTATTTGAATTACTGATCTAATAAATACTAGTCCAACAAGAAATTTGTATGAACAATTTAATTTTAAACGGATTTAAGAACGAGAATGGAATGTTATTTTTTGTTTTGAATTTTGTTTAGTTCAATACCATCAATGCATCACTAATATCAAAACAAGTATCACAAATCGAATGAATTTCTTTCGTAAGAGACAGTGCATATATATGTATGTATGTATGTTTCCTGATATGTGGTTTCT
>NW_014569714.1:179264-180553 GCF_001313835.1 Polistes canadensis
AAGTATCACAAATCGAATGAATTTCTTTCGTAAGAGACAATACATGTATATTTATGTATGTTTCCTGATATGTGATTTCTCATCGTATCATATATGCAGGTTGTTGAAAGTCGTAGGAAGTTAAATTTACCGGTTCTCGAAATTCGATGTCTCGATGCTTTAAGCTTTGATCGATCTCTCCAACTCATTACACCGATAAATGCGTTGCTATCAGAGTCAACTCCACTATTGTAGACCCTTTGAATTGAAAATACGAGAACTTCGGGCTCTCATTCATAGACCGAAATAGATTTCTAATGGGATTTACTTTTGTCTTTTGGATTTGTTGTTTCCTGTGAAGATGAATGATATCATCAATCGAAGTTGTCCTCATTGACTAAGTGTTAATAAATACAATGTGTATATACTAGACCGTGTAATAATATAATATATTTAGAAATGTTTTTTGGGTAAACGTTTGTATAGTCTAAGTTGTTGATAGAATAGGAAGAAATAAGTGTTTGTTCTTGCCCAAGTTATTCTATTCGGGATCGTCAATATTTGAAGAAATTCATTTGATTTATGATACTAATTCGAATAATATAATAAATTGATTTTATATGAATTTTTTGTTCAGAAATGTTTCCATGAAGTCATTCAATTTTTTTAATTTTGTATATCATTATATTTATAGAAACTAATTATTTTTTTATTAGTATTTTTTTTCGATCGTGGGCTAATTTTCTATCGGAAAATGACCGGCATAATTTTATGGTCTCTCTAGTTTATAAGTGTAGAAATATATATAAAATTAATGTCAAAAAATATATTCGTTAATTTTAAGATGGTTAAAAAATAAGGTGAAGACAAAAATATAAATAATTAATTTAAAAATTCTTTTTTTATATAGTATGAACAAAGTAGACAAAACTAGATCATCTAAACCTAACGCTTGTACGTCTAATCTTGAAATATTTTCTCGATTATATATCAAAAATATCTTCGAAAAGTAGTATTATATGTAATCTTAAAGTGTAAACATTGTTACAAAAATAATATTTGAAAAGAATCGAGCTATTGGGCGTTTGACTCGCGAACTGCAATTATTTATTGTATCATATTTTAATCAATATCATTCTACAACAGCAGAGATTAAATTACTAATTACTTTTCGAAGTTAATAATTTTATCAAAAAAAAAAAAAAAAGGAAGAAGAAATAAAACACACACATACATTTGATTATAATTTTAATTAATATAATAACAGATACACATATACCCCGTGTTGATATATCATCTTTTCATTTTGA
>NW_014569714.1:182128-184711 GCF_001313835.1 Polistes canadensis
CTTTTAATTTGGTGTAAATAGAGTTTATTTTTGTTAGATTATAAAAGACCAGTTTGATATTGGTGTTTTTAAAACATTTATTTATTTTATTTACTAAAGGTTTAATATATGGGAACTTAATGTATTTTTTATCTTGCGGATTCGGATTTTTTACACGATCTTTGTCAATTTTAAACTCATTAAACACCATGCGTATATTTTAATAATATATAAGTCTCAAAGGGAATTATAGACGGTTAATGAATCTTGTGAACAATTTATTTTGAACTAGTTGTACGTCTCGTCCCTTACTGGGGACTTCATCAGCAACTAAAAATTTTTTTTTTTTTTTATTATGACTTGTTAATAAATATAAAACATTACAATAAATTCTTATTTTTTTTTACCTTGATCATTTACAGTTCACGTGTCAATATATATTATCTTTTTTACAGAGTCATACATTTCAATAAAACTTATAACATATTACAATACAATTTGATCCTAAACACCTTATCTTATCACACGTAATCAAATACTGATTCTATCTAGACTAGTGTTCATTTTAATGTTATATTTCTTTTGGCGCGTTTTGGAAAGTGAAGTTAGATGCGACCGAAAAATCGACACCATGAAGTTGTTCGATATTTACGATGCGCAGGCAAAGCGATTTCAAAATTCTTCTTTCTCAAGCGGTCACCCATCCAAGTTCTAATTGTACTAAACCGCTGCTTGACTTAAATGATCGAAGCAGGAACTCGTGCTGCCACAGTACCATGCACGTTGACGCATTAATTTATTGGATATAACTCTCTTATGTTTAGTGTACATACAATTAAATTTCTGTTTTAGTTTTCAAGATGCCTAAAACTTATGGAGAGAAATGTAAAGAATATCATCTTCGTAGAAAGAAGAATAAGGAAAATAAGGAAAACAAAACGCAAACTAATGCGAAACGTTGTAGGGTTGTATTATAGGCTACGAAAAAAATGTTTTGTTACGCTAAAGAAGTATAACTTTTTACTTGGGTACATAAGTACACACACCAGTTCTTTCTTCATATTTTCTATTCTTTATTAATTTCTCTTTATTATACAATTTTTGTTTTTATTTTTCTTCCTTTAATTATTATTCTTTCATATAACGTTCTTTTTATAAAATTAATTCCGCGTTTATCCTTACTCTCATATTTTTTTAAATTAAAACTTCTACCAATATTTTTGCACTCCGTCTGTTTATATATGTCTTTTCATATTAATTAATATATTTTTTTTCTCGTCATTCAAAAACTATATATATATATATTTGTTTAATTTATTTGTCTTATTATGCAAAATACGTATACATTTTTTCAACAGAATATTTTCTTCATCTTTGTTTTATTTGAAAGAAAAAAAAAAACAAAGGAAGAAACTAATTCTTCATTAATTTTATTTTGTATTTATTTCTTTTTCTCTCGTATAAATTAATATAAATCTTTTTTAATTTTTGTTTTTCAAATACTATTTCTACTTTTATATTATTCGCATTTGTTTGTTTTTGTTTTTAAATCGATTTATTCTTCGTCTTTATCTCACTGTTTTTTTGTTCATATTCTTTAAAGATTTATTTTTAAACACAAAAAAATTTGCAATCCAAATTATTACAACATCGTTTCATTTAATTTTTATCATGGCTAACATAAGCTTTAAATTTATATAATAAAAGCAAGAATGTCAAGTTAGACATCAGCCCCTTAAAGCTAACATCTCAACGTGTATGGGAGCAACAAGTCGTTTTGCTATCGTTCAGATTGAATTATCCAACCGAAGGAACCCTGTGGTTGTCTTCCCCCATTCACATAACTCTATATTCGATACACAATACGTCTCACCGTCAATTTCAAGTGAATATAGTCGACACATATTTTTTTTTCGGCCTTGCGGCAGTAACAGGCAACTGTTGGTTACGGGGAATGAGCATTTGTCTCGAAAATTGGGTGGCGTTTCGTCAAAGGGCAAAGCTCACTTTAAAACCTGGGTCATTGGAAATGCGATTTTTCGAGAAAAGTCCCTTTTATGTACTTCCAAAAGTTTATCCTCTAATCCGTTTTGTTATCTTCGCATCGCTGACTTTGAAGAGCACGAGAGAAAGAGAGAGAAAAAAAAAGAAATGAATTTGTGTACATTGTAGATTTTGTTGGGGAACTTTTTGTTTACATAGAATTTTCTTTCATATTCTTTATTTATTTATTTATTTTCGACTTAAATTATAATATCATATATATTCTATTCTTTTTTTGTTACATTATTTATAAACATTTATTAAAGTAATTTTATTGTCGACGTGTGTGCATATATTTATTTATATTTCCACATAAATTATTATAATATATATTCAATATAAGAGAAAAAAAATTGAAAGGAATTTTTGGGAATATTTTTTATAGAATTTTCTTCCAAATTTATCAACTTTATTTATTTATTTTTCCACATAAATTATTGTATTATATATTCAATATAAGAGAAAAAAAAAAGAAAGAAATTTTTACATTGTAAATTTTGTAGGAATATTTTTTATAGAATTTTCTTCCAAATTCTTTATTTATTTATTTATTTATTTTCG
>NW_014569714.1:185387-189890 GCF_001313835.1 Polistes canadensis
TAAATCAAACATAGTTCTACTTCTTTCATGTCCAAGTTCCCTGTTAAATTTCATCATTAAAAATTGTAATTTTTGGACGAGAGAAATACTAAATAAAGTTTAAATTTAATCTTCGTAATTTTAAATTACTCACTAATTTTTATTGATCAAATATTAAATTTAAACGATTAAGAGGACGAAACGTGAATGAGAACATTTTTCACGTTATTTTATTTGGAAAAATATAAAATAAAAACAGATATGTGAATAGTAGTTGTCGAGAATCGAACTAGTCAATTAGATTTATTGACCGACTATATTTTCGAAAGTTCTTGATTTTGTTTTAACATTTTTCGACCTACTTTTCAGGAATCAAATTTTACATACGTCCTTGACACATTTAACGGTAACATATATATATGATATATACATTAAATAGGAAATATTCTTTTACTATTTTAATTGAAAGAAAGATGTTGACAGACGTCAAGAATCTAACTAATTTAGGATATTTTTCGGTTATTTTATTCTCGAAGAAAACGAGTTGATTTAAAAGCAAAATTCGAGTCTGATACAATAAGTTGCTTGTCGATCAGTCATCAAACTTTTTCGAGATCAAACTTTCCAAGGTTTTTGTAATAAATTAATTTTCACAAAATTCACAGATAGCATACAACTAGGCGTACAATTTCGGTTCTATGAGTATCCTTCATTTCAGTTTTATTATTGTTAATGATGCAAAGGTTATTAATTGTCTATTACATTGACCTAAATTATTTCTTCATTCGATTTAACTACAATATTAATATTATATTATTATTTTTATTGAAAAATTAGTTACTTATTGTCTTATACAGAACTATTTTTAGTACCAGATTGTATTATCAACGTTCTATAAATTCTTAAAGGAAACAGTTACTTGTTACAGTGTCAAAGATAACTAAATTTAAATAAATACAACTTTGATGAATAAAGAATTCGTTTATATAATATAACAATGGAATATATTTTTTGAAAGTATTACGAAATAAAAAATGTCTTCATAAACGAAGATATTGTTTTCGTTAGTCGCGGAGTTTGATGCTTCGCAGTAAACTTTTTCTTGGAAAACGTTATTACTTTCGAGCTCAATTTGCGATTAAACGAAACATCTTAACTCAGAAATTTTCTTTTCTTTTAAAACTACATGAATGTAGTTTTAAATGCGCATAGACATTTTGTTATAAAGTTGTAATATTACGGAATATGACAATTTTGAAGAAAAAATTATTCGAACACACACAAAATAGACGTTTTATAAAAATACATGTAAAAATGTAATTTTCGTGTTAAAAGGAAATAAATTTCTATCTGGAATTAAAGATAATCTCGTTTTAAGCATTCGCTGAAAGTTTCAAATCGATCAACAAAAATTCATATAAAAAATTCTATATGCGTCCAGTTAGGAAAATGTATTTCCGCGAAAAAAACACATTTAATGTTTTTCAACACGGTTACGAGCTCAATCCGGTTAATAGTTAAAATTTCGAAAAAGTAATTAAATAACAAATTTGAACGACTTAAAACAGACAAAATTGTGTAAAAATTTATCAAAATTTTTTGTTTTTGAATTACCGTTTCTACGGTAAGAGCGACACATATTTCTATTTAAAAATATTTCATTAATTTGTCGAATATGAAAAGATTTTATTCTCCTGTTTCTCGTATAATTGAAGATAACTTGATTTTGAATGATTCGGATATTTTTCAAATCAAACAGGTTGAACGAACGTATATATAGAGAAGATATGCATTTATTTATCGAAATATATTTCAATGAAAAAACACATTTAATGTTTCAAAATACAGTTACAAAACCCGTTAATAACTCGAGATTGAATAAAATCATGAAATAATCAATTTTTGTAATCTAAAGAATCATGAAAAAAAATGTCAAAAAATAAATTTCAATATTATGCAATTTCATATTCATTGTTCATATAATCGCACCTACGATAAATGATCTATTTCTATTTTAAAATATAATTTATTCGTTGAAAAAGTCATCTCGTGATATCAAAACTTGGTTTTAAATGTCTCGTAAGTTTTTCAAATCAATCATGTGTACATTATAAAAATCTATATTTGCATATACGACCAATTAACCCGTTAACCTAAAATTATTGGCATAGTCCGTAGTACAATTACATGAAAGGATGTAGAACAAATTTTGGTTTAATCTGTTCGATATTACCCTTTTTAATTCGTACATATTATTTACATTTTTTCGGCTCAATCTTTTGATACGTAAATCGTAGATTAAATAGTTAAACAAAATGATATTTCAGAGAGAGAAAATAATGAAATTTTTATATCATTATATCAATTTAATATCACGTATCCGAAAAAAAAAGAAGAAAAGAATTTCATTTCTTCGACACCCTCGTATCTTACGACCCCTTATTCTATTCGAAAATATCAAATTAATTAAAAATTTAATTAACATCATATTACCTAATTAATTAATATTAAAAAACTGAGTTTTAACTTACCTGTCTCCTTCTCTCTCTCTCTTTCTCACTTTCTTTCAATCTCACTTGCAATATATATTTAACAATTTATTTTTTATTTCAACTTCTACAAAATAGAGACGTTTAGAGCAGAAAGAACGTTTTCCCATCTGTTGGATGATGGTAGACAAGCGATAGCGTATCGTCAGAACGTTTTGTGATTTCCGAAATACAAACTGTCTTTCGTTCCTTGATGAAAAAAACAAAAAAAAAAAAATAAAATAAAATCGGAGAGAGAGAGAGAGAGAGAGAGAGGGTTAACGAGATGACGAAGCTTTTGGTACGAATCCAAGTACTCTTTCTCATCTCTCTCTCTCTCTCTCTCTCTCGCATTGGTAATATTTTCCTTTGTATTTCACGAGCTTTATCGACAAACTGTCACATCTTTCCTTCCCACCCACCTATCCCTCCTTTTATACACCCTCTCTCTCCCTCATTTCATCCATTTTCTCATTCTTCCTCTCTCTCTTTCTCTCTCTCTCTCTCTCTTTCTCTTTCTTTCTTTCGTCGTTAACGAAGTTAACGTAGTTTAAACTTATTATCTACTTACAAAGGCCATTGATCTGGGAAGTCGTGTGCATATAAGTTTAACTCGAAGGTTAAACTGTGAAGCCTCATCCAACTTTCAATCTCTCTTTCTCTCTCTCTCTCTCTCTCTCTCTCTCTTTTTCTTTCGCTTAAAATAGCATAGAGATACAATATGGTTAAATCATGATTGAAAGAGTTAAATCGAAAAAAGAAAAGGAAAGATTAAGGTAAAAGGAAATAAAAAAAAAAAAAGAAAAAAAATATATATATGAAAGTGAATGAGAGAAAATACTGGTGATGATGTATGTTCTGAATGAAAGAATATCACGATAATAAAGTAATTAAATGGTGATAGAGAGTAGAATAATAGGTCATCTATTTAATGTATAACATAAAAGAATTTTTTGAAAGCTATTATTATTGATACTTCAAGAAAGAATATCCCTCAGAGGTAATACTTCCATTTTTTATTTCCTTTTGTCTTGGAAATGTTGATAATGGATGAAGACAAAAACGAAGATGTTCGTCTCTATTCGACGTTATTGTAATTTTTTCTTGTTGAAAAGTTCATATTAATGTTTGGAGAATAAATATGACGTTTGTATTATCTGAGAAAATACTTTGGAATATTTGATTATTTGACGTTAAATATTTAATCCAAGGATTTTACGCGTCGTAACATTTTCTTATTAGGTTAATTCAATAAAAGTGAATAATTTTCAATGAAAATTGTTTTGAATAATATAAATTATATATTATAATATTATATAAATGATATAAATAATTCTAGCATATAAAATTAATTTTGAAAATTTTCTATTATAATAATTAAGTCCACTGTGTCATAATTATTAGCGTATATATAGTTGTATTATTTAAAAAAAAAATCTTATCTATCTTAATTATCTTATCTATTATACATTTTCACAAAAATACATATAAAAAATATATTTGGAGAAGTTTATAAAAATTATATACAAATTACGTATTTTGCAAAATATAACTCAACACCGTTCCCATAACATCTTCAATATTACATAAAAGAATCATTTGGTTATGAAAATTTAAAATCATTTAAAAGAAAAAGAAGAAAAAAAAATAGAAATAAAAAGAAAAAGCATGTCTCATTATAAACGATAAATAATGGAAGATATTTTATCAACTCCCAACGCGCGTTCTTCTTGGCAGATAATATTTTTCAATTCGCCTTAAAAAAAAAAACAAAATGCCCCGTAAAAACTGCGTTTAGACTTTCTTCTGGTTGTTGCCAAAAAAAAGAAGAAAAGAAAATAAACTGGTGTGTGTACTTATGTACGCACGTAAGAAGTTATACTTCTTTAGCGTACCAAAACGAACATAACCTCAATAACCTCAAAAATAACTTCAATTATCTCGCGTAACAATATAATACTCTACATTTGTCGAAAAGACGATAATATGATAAAAT
>NW_014569714.1:191595-194055 GCF_001313835.1 Polistes canadensis
TACTTATGTACGCACGTAAGAAGTTATACTTCTTTAACGTACCAAAATGAACATAACCTCAATAACCTCAAAAATAACTTCAATTATCTCGCGTACCAATATAATACTCTACATTTGTCGAAAAGACGATAATATGATAAAATAAAACGAAAATATTAAGTACTATTGATAAAGGTTTTAATTAATATGTACAATCTAATTTATTTATTTACGAATTATTTCATACACAACTTCGTGGTGTCGATTTAACTAACCTTCACTTTCCAATACGTGCCAAAAGAAGAAATATAACTTCAAAAATCTATTAAAGAAGAGTAGTCGATAATAAATTATTTGCGAAAATAGTTTTTAAAGCCTCACCCGAAAAGAATTGGAAGAAAAGGGAATAAAAAAGTGTTTCTTTCGTTAAAGTTTTTAGTCGAATTCGAGTTGGGATAGAAAATTCATTCGTACGAGGAATGAATGAATGTAAGACGAGTAGTATTGTTCGAATAGGAAAAACACAAGGATAAGTTAATGCACGTTGAAAAATGTAGATATATTTCTTCTTCTTTTTTTTGTTGCTGTTGTTGTTATTTTTGTTTTTCCCTCTCGTAAAACTCTGTTAGAAGACGAACGTTTCCTTTAGTTCGTGCTAGTTCTTAGATTCAAGTGAAATAACGGGCTAGATTCGTAAGAGAAATTGGAATTCGATAAACAAGATCCGAATCCGGATACCTGTCGGCGCCGGCAGGAACTCGTAACGATCCTCCTCTCCTTGACTTTATGCCGATATACGGCCTGCTGACAACGTGAAAATGGAAAAATACGTTTGACTCGTGGCTCCGGAAAAAATCAGGTTACTCTTGAATTCATAGAAATTCGTATGAAACCATCTGTCGACTTTCGCGTGACCTTTCTGTCTCGTTGACTTTATTTCTTTCACTATTTATCTCTTTTCCTTTTTTTTTTTTTCCTCCCCCCTCCTATTTTTCTTTTTCTTATATACATATACATAATATTACGTCCGGAGTTATGAAAAACAATTTTCTATCTTTTTTCCTCTTTTTCTTTTTCTTTTTCCAATGTTTTTTTTTTTTCTTTTTCATCAGATAGTTACAATTTTAATTAGATATCTAGATAGGTATGTTGAAGAAAAAAATTACAAGTTTAATATTTTTCTTCGAGATCCAGTGGGTTGAATTTATTTCTTCTTTTCGTTTTATAATAATGTTAATAAAATTAATATTTATTTGAATCTTACATAACTTAGTTTTGACTGTCAAGTATAGAATAATTTGGTTGTGTCAGAAATTTTGTTGATTTTTCTATTCAATATCAAATTAATACTTAACACTTAAATTAAGCTTACAAAATTTTCGTTTAATTTTTATGCTATCGAAAATTCATATTAGAAAATAATTAGATGCGAGAAAATTGATATGGATAACATTATGCAAATGAAAATATTGTAATGTATAATGAAAATTCTGATAAAAATATCGTAGAATAATTTCATGTATCATTTTTAATAAATTGTATTAATGTAATGAAAATGAATATTATATTATAACAAGAAAAAATATATTATAACGATATATTACAATATTTAAAAAGTTTTTTATTCGAAAACACTTAGAAATAATGATGACATGATTATACACATATTATTGAATATAAATTTTATTTTATATGATGTTCACGTTTGTACGTAGTTTTGTAAAATCTGATATATAAACGATATTGAATCCGTAAATATTGATAAACAGAGAGTCACGAGTTATCTTTTACAGAGTGTTAAAATAAATGACATTAAATCCTGAGATATCTCGTTGAAAGAATCGATCAAATAAATTCTAGAGTTATCTCTTGCGAGAAATCAAATAGGTTGACAATCATAATATCGATGATCTCATTCAAATGTAATATCAATTAAATCAATTTATAAATGTTGAGAAAAAGAAAGAAACGTAACGTAAGAGAAAAAATAATCGGGAATAAAAAAGGGAATAACGAAGAATACAATGGAAAAATAAAGAATGAATTTAGCATTAATATTCAACACACACACACAACATTCTTCATAATCAATTTTTAATATTTATTACTAGGAAAATGAGAAGTGAGAGGAAAAGAGATTAATAATTATAGTATATCGATGATTAATTCTAAAATAATTAATAAATTTATTTACAAGTTTAGTACAGAGAAAAAGAGAGAAAGAAAGAAAGAAAGAAAGAATGAAAGAAAAAGAAAACACAAAGAAGGAAATCCAATATCGAATAAAATCGATTTTAATAACTTTTTAATATTCTGTTCATGAAATAAAGAAAGAGAAGGAAAGGAGATAGAAAAAGAGATAGATAGACATAATATAGATGATAATCGAAAAATAATGAATAAATCAATTTCTCCAGAAAAATTTATTGAAATATATAAAAGATATATTAATTAATTAGCAAGAAAAAGATATATATTTAT
>NW_014569714.1:194240-202899 GCF_001313835.1 Polistes canadensis
ATATATATAATATCAAATAAAATATATATAAATAAACAAACGTGATACGAATAACAAGATAAATCAATTCTAACCATTTTTTTCATATTCTATTCAAGACAAAATAAAGAAGGGAAAAGAAAATGAATGAAAGAAAAGATAGATAGATAAACAAATGGATAGATAGATAAATTGATAGATAGATAGATAGAGAAAAATAGATATAACAAATCCTTATTTTCCTGTTGGATGTCGTTGATCGATGATTCTATCAAGATGGTCCAAGCAAGAATCTTTCTCGAAGGAAAGAAAGACGAGATTAAAGGAAAGGGAATTGGGGGTGGGAAGGGCGGGGTGGGGGGAGGGGGGAAGATGTTGCGTGCCTTCGAAAGTAAAGAAAGTAAGTACGGGATATATACTCCCCTCTGTCCCCTTTCTCAAACATACACATACACATACACATACACACGAGAACAATCCCATGCACCACCCTTACATATATAAGGTGAGAGATAGTAAGAGAAAAAGAGTGGTATACTTCACAATCTGTAGGATTTCAGATAAGAGGAAGGAAGTAAGCAGCACTTGGCTTGAACCTAAGGACACCTCGAAAGGAGCATGAAAGGAACTTACTACCTATATCCTTGAATGGCTCGCGTGCACATGCTTTTCTTCCTCTTCCTATTCCTTTCTCTTTTTATTATTCTTATTCTTATTTTTCTATCTTTTTCTAGCAATACAACGACACACATATATATATATATAGTCGTTGTAGTACGAATAGAGAAATAGTTTCGTTTCAAGCGATTCTAGGATCGCTAAAAATGCAGACTCCTCGCTGTTTTTTCTCCCCCCCCCACCCCCCCACTACTACACCTTTCTCCTTTTTCTGTCAATTCTTTTTTTTACTCTCTTCTTCTTCTTCTTCTTTTTTTTTGTCTATCTTTATCTCTCTTTTTTGAATTTCTTTTCTCACCCGCGCACGCTCCTGAAAATTGAGAACGACTACGTAAAAGTGCGTTCTTTCTTTTTTCCATCTTTTTCTTTAACACATATACTATCTTGATTTCTTTCTTTCTTTCTCTCATACAGTTTTTTCTTCTAGTTGTTTCGAAAAAAAAAAATAATGTACGTAGAAAAGGACAGGTAGCTTTTGGTATCTTCTTCTTCTTCACAAATTGCTCTTCTACTCTTCTTATCTCTCTCTCTCTCTCTCTCTCTCTCTCTCTCTCTCTCTCTCTCTCTTTCTCTTTCTCTATCTTTCTCTTTTTTTTTTCTGTTCGTTCGTTCGTTCGTTTTCGTTTCTCAACACGGACAAAATTTCACTCTCGAGTATTCGCATACTCCAACCAACGAGTTTCATATTTCTTTTGGGAAATCGATACACGGATGTCTCTTTGCGCGGCTGATCTACCATTATCACTTTTTCTCTTCTTTTTTTCTTCTTTTTCTCTTCTTTCTTTCTCTTCTTTCTTTCTTTCTTTCTTTATCGCGAGACTTGTCTTTACTACGACAGAATATAAAGTATCTCCCACGAGTCGTATATGTTTTCTTTCCCCACGTATCTATATATATATATATATATATATATATATATATATCTATATGCATACGTATAATTCAGATCTTGGTTTACTCGGTTCGTAAAACCTTACTTATGACCTCCCCCTAACGTATACTGAAAATAAAAAAAAAAAAGAAAGAAAAAAGAAAATCTACTTTATAAAACATTTCAGATCGAACCCTACCAATGTATTTTTATTTCTGTGGTATAGAATGTTGAAATTTGGATTGAAATTTTTGGACATATATTTTATTGATCAAAATTTTCAAAACGATTACTACGAACATACTTTTTTTTTTATTATTTACTGGAATTATTTACGAACGTATAGGTACTATACCATTTGTACGATTTTCATTCATACGATTTTCTATTCGGATGTGAATTCATATACGTAAGTACTTAAGTAATATATATATATTTTATTGTATTTTCTTTTATATCGTTATCTGTTTTTTATTTATTTATTTATTTATTTATTTCATTCAACAACAACAACAATAGAAAAAAACCCAAGAGAAATTCGTGGGAATTGTGATTGTGGTTTTTGGTGTTTTAAATTCAACTAGAATCAAGAAAGAAAAAATGTCGAATATGTCATCGTAGTAGTAGTAGGTGTTTCAGAATGGTCATCGCTTTCAATTTTCAATTCGATCGTTTATTCGGACTATCTGATTATATTTTCTGATCGATGGAAAATGTTTGGAACGTATCGATCACAACCATTACCACTCGTTGCAACGCGATACACGCGTTTCTGCGTCCGCGTGGAATCAAGTTTTCAATCGTTTACCATGTACGTACGTCTACCTTTCCATCTGCATATATATGTTTGCTGTGTGTGTGTATATTTGTGTATATATATCGTCGAATAGGGCCACCGGGGAGATTGCTGCTGCACATCGTGATTTGCGTTGCAAAATCCATCGGGTTTTTATCGCATAATTATTGTGCTTCCAACAGTGAAACTTTCCAACTGTATACAATCGATAACGAATTTTCAAAATACACACATACACCTATACACGTTTCTACTAACACTTTTTTTTTTCTCGTATTTGTGTCAACAAATCTTTTTTCATTGGCTGGTTCTTCTCTTTTTTTTTCTTTTTTCGTTTTCCTCTTTTAGTTTTTAATTTTTTCACAAGCATGGTGGTACCTATAGATATGCGAAAATTTGTTTCGAATCAATGATTTTTTTCTTGCCGTGTTGCAAATTATTCGGACATTGAAATACGATTCTTATAATATTATTTGTATTTATTAATTATATCAGTTTTTATTTGTCAAATATAATTCATATTAAAATAAATGACGAAGATTTAAAGAGAGAAAGAGAATATTTGGATTTTTAATTAAATATTTTTTTACCGATGTGACTTTATTAATTAATCGTTAATTATTTATGAAATAAATAATACTCAAATAGTTGTTGAAGTGCTAATAAATGGAAAGAAAATAAGAACTATTAATATTTAGTTATTAATACATTTTCTACCACGTATACATACCGTTTTTGGTACATGTTGCAATTTATTTTTTTTTATTAAGACGTAAAAAGAGATTATTAATATCACTTTGATATGGTCTATAATGATGTTCGGACACCAATATCTGTACACGTTCAATATACTGTGATATTGATATGTTTTAGGTATATATGACAGAATAATGATACGTGCAATTATGCAAATCCAACTTGGTTGGGAACGTGTTTTTATATTTTTGTTCTCGGTAAAGCAACTTTTAGGACACCCTGTATATGATTTTTCTTTTCTCTCGGTAAGAAGAAAAACACATAAAACCAAAATTCTATCCAGATCAAGTCAAAATTTTATTTTACTACAAAAGTTTAGATTTTTATAATTATATATTTACAATATATTGGGTTGGTGCATATGAAATGTCGGATTTTTTTTACATGTGAACGTTTTTCCCCCTGTTTTCGTTATTTTTTTGTTTCTGGCATAATTTTTTGTATGGTCGTATTGTCCATTGCTAGAGTCACATTTCAACATAGCAGATTTTCTCAAAAGTGTTCAATGTTTTAATTTTAATTTGATATGAATTCAATCGATATTCGTGTCATTTTTATATATGTTTATAAACTTGGTAATAATGCTGCCAAATTTGCACACAATATAAACCAGGCGTTTGGGGGGAATACTGTTAACGATCGAAAAGTGCATTGTTGCTTTGAAAAATTTCGGTCTCCTGAATTTTCCCTTTAAAAGAAGACCCAAAACGTCTGTAAAAAATGATGCTCTGAAAACATTGGTGGAAACGAATCCAACCTTATCTACAAGGGAACTTGCTTCTACAATGAAAATTGACCATACAACAATATTACGACACCTTTCTGAAATTTGCAAGATGAACAAAATGGTTAAGTGGATACAGCACTAATTAAACAAGCAAAATAAGCTTCATCAATTAAACGTATTTTCATCACTATTAGCCCGATTTTTTTCAATAAATTAAAATCTGAAATTTTGTCGCACCTATCTTATTCACCGGATCTTTCGATAAACTAACTTGTATTTTTTTCAACATTTACAACAGTTCTTACGTGCTAAACAGTCTATAAAAATGAAGACAGTCTGAAAAAGTCCATATCAGAGTCTATTGATTCTAAAGATCAGAATTTCATTAAAACAGTCATCTGTGTATTATAATCTCATTGGGAATAGTGTATTTAACCAAATAAAATTTATTTTGATTAATTAAACAGATTTTGAAAAAAATATACGAAGTTTTATATATTCGCTTTAAAATCCTACATTTCATACGCAACAACTTAATATTATAATTATTTTTGATTTGTGTTTCATTTATTCGTTCATTTGTTTAAAATTTTCAAGATCACAGAATAAAATGAATGCACTAATAAAATAATAGTTGTTATTTATATTTTTACAAGATTCTTTTCAGTAGATATAAAAATGTTTATTTCGACAAGAGACACGACATATTTTTTTCAACGTCAATCTCTAACACTTATGTTTTTTCCTTAACAGTCCGTGAACACTTTTAGTAGTAAAACTGTATATATATATATATATATATATATATAGTGGGAGAAAATACATCTTTCCTTACATAAGTGTTCTCTAACCTTTTTCTTTTGCTCATCCCTTAGTTGCGTCACGTACACGCTATAACATAAAAAGAGGAACTTAACAGAAGGTGGTTCTTGATCTATCGCGTTGGGAATGTTTAAAATTGCGAATTTAGTCTTTCAAGAGATATCTGCGGTTTAGTCTGAATTGTAGAAACCAGAGCACCTATTCAAGCTAAGCCTAAAACTCAGCTTTAATACTAGAAATCGGAACAGTCGAACAAAAAACGGAATATCTTTTTATTTGATCGCTTATCTATATTCGAATTTATGGCAAACGTAGTACTGTTCGATGGAAAATTCAAGTTTTTTTCAACTTCAGTTCACTCAATCTTTATTATCTCATTTCAAATGTGTTTTATCATTTATTTTTCATTTTTATATCAGCGAGTTGTCGAACACGCGTCCTACGTTTCAAAACTTTTTTTTTTCGAATTACACGTGATCCGAGAGAAAAAAAAATTTACTGAATTTTCTGTAGTCCATAGATTTAAGTATATAATTAAATCAATTAATTGTTTATATCACGTTCACAAATAAAATTATTCATAAATGTGTCGCAGGAGGGAAGTTATACAAGGTAAACAAAAAAATCAGAACGTTATGTTTTGATCTTGTTGTCAAGATATAAATTAATATATTTTTTATTCAATAATAATTATTGAAGCACAAGTATTTCACTCCTTGCCCATTTTTAGGATTTTCTTTTTTTGAAAACCTATCCTTAAAATATATTAAAATATATTAAATTTTTCAAATAACGTTATTTCGATTTTATTGAACGTTTTGTCCCTTTATCAGAATTTCTTCAGCAATTATAATATATTACAACTTTAAAAATACATATTATCAAACATTTAATAAATAATTATTTAATATTACCTACTTCTACTTCCCTAATAAAATAAAATTTAATTGCATGTGTGTTCGTGCACGAATTTAGATACACATCATTGTATTAAATTGTATAAAATATTATTTAATATTTTGAAAAAAATTTCGTCTCGGATAATCGTTAAAATTCAAGTTCAAATCTTATATGATTTGACTATAAAATCGTCAGCCTACTTTGTCATTTCCTTTTCATTTAAATGTTAGTATTCGTGAGGAAAGCAAGTATTGGGCGTATGTAACAAACAATAGAAAGCAAGACAGTTTGTAACGACTTTGTACCTCTTGTTATCCACTGTTCAAAGTTTCTCATCGTTTCGAGAATATACGGGTTTGCCTAATTGAAATAGAATTTATTCTTTCGACAAAATAAATAAAAGAAAAAATTCGATATACTTAATTATTAAATATTCCATAGTAATTGAGAAATGGTTAATTATTATATAATATAATTAAATGAATATTAAAAATTCAATTAATTATCACAATATTCATCGATATTTTAATTCAATATTTTGCTTAATTATCTATATTTTTTTTATATAAATTTTTACAAATATTTCTCATATAATACTATAAAACATTAGTATCAATTTAATTTGTAAATTAAATATGATCTTTTTCGAAATCCTTTTAACTACGGTTGATTTAAATGCGCATATGGTGGTTGCGTTTATTTTATTTTATTTTTCAAAATTTTCGAAGTTCACTTTACTCATATAAATTTTCTTTATATTATTTAATAGAAAATGTGTTATTCTACAATATTGATTTATTTTTGGTTTTCTAAAGGAAAATCAATCTCTTTTAATTTATATTATCATTTCTAGGTTACTTTATATATCGATAATTGTACAAATATATAGAAATAATTTCAGTTTAGAGAAATGATGAAAATTGATTATCACTTATTTCAGTTCATACCATTCCTATATTATAGCTACTCAATGCCAATGGCATACGAATCGTATTAAATTGGCATATCAATCATAATTCACAAATCGCAAATTAATTGGTAGATCATTAACCTAATTTAATTAGACTTCATCCATATATCACTTATTATTTTATAATACATTAATCATAATGCTTTTTTATTTATAACATTAAACTTACTTTTACATTGTTGGATAATTTACAAAAATAATCTCCATTTCACATATATGTTTCTTATATTTTATTAATTAACTTTATAAATTATTCGAATGAGGATCCACCCACAAAGTTCTAATTTCGAATTCTAATTCAGCAACGCTTACAAAACTTTCAGTACAATTAAAACCTTCCCTTTAAGTCCTAATTGCTAAATCGTCAAAAGTATTTCAATTAAAATCTTCGTTTCTTTGTTAACGCATTGTTTTGAAGAAATTATTTAGCTTTTTTATTCTTCATTTCTTAATGGATTTTATGTTTTAGAAATCTGTTTCTTCCTTGAATACGACTAATGACATTTTTTTGTTATCTTTTTCTTTTTTTCTCTCTCTCTCACACACACACACACACTTTTTTTTCGTCAATACCGTCATAGACGTGTCATGCATTCACGAACGATATTCTCATCAATGTCAAAGAGAACACGGAGAGTGTGAGAGAGAGAGAGAGAGAGAGGAGGGGGTGTATTCGATGTGGGATCACATGTGAAAGAATTAAATGGTGTCGAGGATGACCAACGTAGCCACGGACACGATTCAAACCTCCAATTTACAGTCCACAGCTAGACTGACAGCTTAATAGGATAAACCACGAAATCTACATTGAAATTCTATTGAGAATTATCGATACGATGATATGGAAGATATGTATTCAAAGGAAGTTGTGTTTCAAAGATTATACAAAAGATTTATAATATTTAGATTTTCTATAGAAAACATATTGCATTTTCTTTAGTTTTTATTTTTTTTTTCGTTTTATTAAGAATTTAGAAAATAATTACATAATTATAATCTGGTAATAAAATTGATACTAGACTTTTAGGCTGATTCTACTTGTAGAAAGTAAAAGAAAAAAGAAAATGAAGAATCAAATTTTTTTATTAACTAATTAATTCATCTAATTAATCATAATAATTAATTAACAATTAATTCATCAGTTTTGCAACAATTTTTTTTTGTTAATGAATATATATATATATACAATATATTGTAACTTTGAAGTAACAATGTTTTACGTTTGCACATGTGCACGGATAAAAATGTGAATATGAAATTTGATAAAACAATTTGTACTTAACGTTGAACATAGATGTATGTTGGATTTCAAGCATTTTATTTTTAGAAGTCCTTTGCATTCAACACTACATTATTTCTAATTTTATTATCAAATAAATTTTGTAAAAATAAGTCATGAGATGTATTCATGTTTCTTCTAGAAAAAATGTTGTGTTTTTAAAATGAATATTACTTTATTTTTCGTTTCCGCGAGCGCTCTGGTAGTGTCTACTATTACTGAAATATTATTTAAAACGTAGAGAAATGAGTTTTAATAGAAGAATGGTCGTAGTTTTGTAAGAATGAAAAAAAATGGAAATATTACGAAAAATAAATTCAGCCGACTCCGTAAAATCAGTTGTTATCGACTTTAGAGTAGAAAAATCTTCCGTAAAAGAATGAAACAAAATACCGAGGAAAATGGAAACACGAGTCACAAGGAAGAGGTGGTGCGATTTTAAGCCGGGTTTTTACAATACCTAAAATAACACGACGGTGTATAAATAACAAAAGAAAATTTAACATGGATGAAAAAATTGTAAACTTGTAAAAACAAAGTAACTTGTAGGTGCAAAATTATTGAAGCAATAAAAATCTACACGGATGAGAATATATAAATATAGAAATTTTATTTTTTATTGCATATTCAATACAATCTATGTATATGTATACATGTTAACGTTACTAGAAAAAAGAATCACAGATGAAAATCTTATTTTACATACGAGAAAAGTGTTGTCAATAATTTCATTCTAGTCTTGATACTAACAGTTGAACCTTGATTAATCCGTGTTCGTCTAAGAAATTAGATTCAAGATATTCTAATCGATAATATCCTATAAATGAAATGTCAGTATACAATTTTAAACCTACTATTAAAAATAATTGAATATTTAAAAT
>NW_014569714.1:203582-218952 GCF_001313835.1 Polistes canadensis
TACTATATATTTATATAATTAATATACATAAAATAAACTAAAAAAAAACCTAACTATTACATTAGAAACCTACTATATTAAAAATAATTCAATATATAAAATATACATCAAATTTGTACTATTATATATACTACCATATAATATAATATACATATAAAATATACACACAAAAAAAAAACATTAAATATATAAAATATACACAATATACAAATATTTAATGAATATCAGTATATACAAATTCATAGAGAAAGTAAATGTAAGATTTTCCATTAGATATCAGTGATATGGAATGTAAACGTAAATCTTGCTTATTCATTAGTTATCCTTGCCGATGTCTGCAACGTATCACGAGTGCGCATTAGCTTGCTAATCATTCATCCAAATTAATTTAGTAGACTAGCCGGAGCTATTGCGTCAATGAAGTTTCTAACGCTATCCGTCAAGTACCGTTAGCACTTTATGCAACTTCGTTGCTACTACACCAGCTATATGAGTTTCTGTTATAAAATCTCTCTCTCTCTCTCTCCCTCTCTCTCATTCCCTCTCTCTTTCGTTCGTTCGTTCGTTCGTTCATTCGTTCTTGATACTCGAGGACATGACGACAGCGTCGATATCACGAATCGATTTATTCATGCATTAGTATCCCCCAATGGGAAACATCGAAACTAATTTCCACGAACGTTGTTGTTAGTTTCCATTTGAACCCTTCTTCGAATCCTTTTACTATTTCTTTAACCTCCCTCGAAGGCTACCTATATTTCTATCTAAAAACACATTCCAATATCAAATCGATTTCGTTCTATCATCAGATTTCAATATTTTTCCTTCTCTCATCTCTAATTGAAATGAAATCTTATTTATTTACAAATTATCGGATATTTTATTTATATTGGAAAGTGTAATAAATATGTTTTATATTATATTACGATTATATACATGAGATATAGATGCTTTTATATATTTTTATATTGGTCTGTGTGTATAATTAAATTTAATTAACATTTAATTATTTATTTCTTTTTTTTTTGCCATTAATTATTCGAATATTTTTCATTCTGAATTTAATAAGTAATTTAATATAATATCTGTGTAATTGTGTAGATTGAAAACTTTATATATTTACATAATAATTATTATACTTATTAATAAAATATGTTCTGTAGGGTTTTTTTAAAATATGGGGGAATTACTTGAAGACTAAATGGGCGACACAAAAACAATAAAAAAACGTTTACATATAATGTGTTCTATTTGAAATTTATAGTCACATTTTTGTTTCAATAATCTGTTACAGTTTATCTTCATAGAAGGTGCACGAAATGATCACCCTAGGTTTATATTCAAGTTTGCATTGTCAAATTTTTCAATCTTTCCAAACTTCCAGGTTTGTTTCGAATTTGTTGACAGCTTTCTTGTATACGTGCTCGAAGTTATTCCATGCTGTGGAATTAGGTGTCGAATACACAATTGTTTTCGTATTATCCGAGAAATACAAATTTAATTACGCACTTGTAACTTTAAACACACGGAATATAGAAAATAATGAAGTACTTCTAATGAGAGAACTTAGCAGAGAAACTGCGAACCGATTAAACTGAAATGACTAAATTTAATTAATAGAATGTGTGACATTAACAAGAGCAAGAAATATCCACAAAGGCCACAGCGTACTTTTTTAAAATACAAACCGTGGATTATTACTTTGAGCACCTTCCATGAAGATAAATTATCGTGAATTATTCAAATACTAAAATAGCTTTAATTATGGAACAAGATCTTTTAGGATACATGTTTATATTATAAATTCTGTTGATTGTTTTTGTATCGTTCGATCATTTTTTAAAATAAATCGCATATATTATAATAAAACTTTGTATATTAAGAAAAAAATGATTTTTTACAAATCTAGAATAACAATTACGCGTTAATGGGTTTAATTTTATATTTGAAAAAAATATTCTCGGATTTTTAATTATTATATAATTGTTTAGATTTTCCTGTAGTTTCTTTTGAAATGAAGTTTTAATGTTTTTCATCATTTCGTTAATTTGTCTTAATCCATCACGTTTATATAATTTTACCATCAATTATGTTTATTTCTCGTTATACGAGTAATATTAAAAATTTCATATTATTCTCTTACATTTTCTTTATTACAAATCTTTTGAAATAAGCACGTTATTACAATTTTCAACATTTAATTGTTTTAAGATTTTCCTTCATTACTTAGTAATTAGTAAATAATTAGTAAGACTATATTTAAGATAAACATAAGACAAAGAGTATTATAATTTAAATTGCACATTACGAACTACCTATTTACAAATGGGTTAGTTAAATAAATAAAACTATACGAGAAGTATATTTTATTCTAATATTTCATTCACATTTCTTAGTATTTATAAATGAAGAAATAAACGCATTTACAAGTTTATTAAAATTAAGATATCGTAATTTTCGTTCTAAAAATATTTATAAATTATTTTAATTATCAATATTCTTGTCCCAACAGTATATTAATATATATGAGTTTCAAAGGGAAATTAAAGACAKTTAATAAATTTGATGAACAATTTATTATGACCTTGTTGAACGTTTCGACCCTTACTGGGGACTTCCTCAGCAACTACAAATTTTTTTAATTATGACTTGTTAAAAARATATATAAACATTACAATAAATAAACTTAATTTTTTTACCTCGATCACTTAGTTCACGCGTCAATACATATTATTTTATTTTCAGAGTCATACATTACAATAAATTATAGTATAATTAATCCTAAACAACCTTATCTCGTCACACGTAATCATATACTGAATTCTATCTAGATTAGTGTTTAATAATCTAGGTATCTTMCGTATTATGATGTCCTCTATCAGTGTGTCTTGTTATGATAATTAAATTTTAATATTTCGTTATAGATGTTGTTTAGATTATTCGTGTCTGTTCTGTAGTTAACTGTATTGTTATTTGTTATATGGTACATTTCGCTTATGTTTCTTTTGTACCAATTGTCTTCTCTATCTAAAATGTCTGTCTCATCAAATTTGAACTTGTGTCCTGTTATAAAATGGTGCTCGGCTAACGCAGTAATATTATTCTTTTGAGCATTTGTAGGTTTGCAGTCAATAACAAAAGAATTATTAAGTTTCCGTTTGTCAAACCTTTATCGAATAAAATAAAAAAATGTTTCAGAAATACTATTGTAAAACTAGTTTTTTCTAACTTAGTTAAAATAAATTCAATATTCACAAAACTAAAAGACAAGGTTGATAAACTAGAACAATCGAACCTAGTTTACAAAATATCTTGTGTATGTGACAAATGCTACATGGGACAAACTAAACAAAAATTAAAGAAAAGATTAGAACAACATAAGAATGACTGCAAACCTGTCTTTAATTTCTCTTTGAAACTCATATATATTTATAAATTATTTTTGCAACTCTTATGTACGATGAAACAAAAGAAACAGAACGAAAAAGTAACATTTTCTAACAGTTAGGAAAATTATAATTATCAATCTGATGAATTGTTCTCGTGATCATAAGATTTATATATTTCTTCAACTGCAACATTTTATAAATATGAAAATGGAATACTGAAAAATTATACACTTTCCATGGAGTTCTTGGAAGATCGTTATCGGTAAAATTAAACTATTGTATTTAATATGATTAATGAAGATTGGGGAAACTGATTAAGAAAATCAGTAAAAAAGTGAAACTTATGGTTTATGATAATGTGTGGAATATAATTGCAAGTCTATCAGATTTATATTTTTCATTTTGAATAAATCTCACATCACAGTGAAGAATATAACAATGGAAATTTTTAATTAAATAAAAAATCGAAAACTAAATCATTACAAATGTATGTAATGTAATTTTGTCAATAATTTTAGGTCATTTCAAAAGTTCGTGTTTATTATACTATTTACAAATTTATTAAAAATGTGCACGAACTTTTGGACTGACCTGATAATAATAATAATAATAATAATAATAATTGTAATAATAATTATTTCGGCAATATGCTAATCTTTTCGTTTTCTCGTAGAAAGTAGATACTCCTAATTACAAAAAGAACGCGTTAATCTCGTTCCCGAAGATTGATGGTCTTCGTCTAGACTAGAAGTTAAGAATCTTTTTTTTTTTTCTTTTGGGAATTTCATCAAGTTTCTCATTAAAAAAAAAACCTCGTTTGGGATGACGTATAGCCATGACACAGATATTTTATAAAATAATTACTATATGTAGATTGGTTAATAATAATTTTTAACATTACAATTACATATATATAATAATTATAATAAATATATAATTGTAAAAAATAATATATTTCAATGCAATAACAATAAAAAAAACTTCGAAAATAGTATTTAATTTATTTATATGATTTTTAAGTTATTTTATATAATATATTTTTGTATTATGTATAATTTATATGTTTATTTTATATGATTTATAAAATTTATTTTATATTTTTTTCTTTCATATGTTTATTTTATATAATTTATAGGTTGGATAATAAGAAGTGTTGGAATTTGTGTTATTTTGTATTGAAATAAACAACACTATGCAGTATTGAAAATTCTGACTTTATTTATTGTCCAGACTAAGGGTTAAATCTTCTAAAGTTAGGTCAAGGATGTGGTAATATTGTTTAGTATTTTATTAGGTTAAAGTAAAATTTTAATAAACAAAAAAATACTAGCCTTTTTATTTGGAAATACTGGGTCAAATTGAAAATGTTGTAACAAACTTTGTGTCATACGTACTGAAATACCCCGCATGTTGTTCATAAATTATTTTTACAGTCTCAATATTTATTTAGAAAAAAGGTTTAGAAAAAAAAAGAAATTTACGATTACTTCGGAATCTCAAATAAAAAAAAGTAATAAATCGTTGTCTAATTGTAAATAACATAATTATGGCAAGATATAAAGAAACATTTAAAAATTGTTTTCAATAAAAATCATCGATTCAAATATATATAAAGTGTGATACATTTTTTAATATTTATTATTTAACATATAAAAACAATTTAATATTAGAGATCTAAAGTTTTATATGAATTTTTTTTTGTATATAAGAATGGTAGGATTACAATGATTTTTTCATTTCAAATTACAAAATATATATAAGTAAATATTAACTTTTAAATATATAAGTATTTTATTCCTCTTTAGCATATCTTATTAACAAGAATTTCATTATTTCCTTAAATATTATTAAACATTTATTTAATACTTATTAATACGTTAGTATCATGATTGAGGTTTCTTCATTATTAACTATTAACGGACCCTTCTTTCCTAGATATTTCCATTTGTAAATGATTTCTTTAATATCTAAAGATAAAGAAGTAATATAATTATTTAATAAATTATAAATAAATAGTATTTAAATATATAAATGTATAAAGTAGAGTTTACGCGAAATCATTGATAAGAAATAGGATTGAGATTTAGGTTAAAAATTGACTAAAAATGTAATACTACACGAATAACGTATAGATTTAGGATGTATATCTTCGAAAGGAATGTATGAATCATTTTTTATATTGATCATTTGATTAGGACCTTTACTAAGAAAAAAAAAACAAAATTTATCGATGCATTTGACGTAATTAAAATTTGACAAACCTTCTAATCCCTCTCCTGTTACTGTTAAATCACTGTTCAGATAAAAGTAAGGTATTTTTGGAAAAATTTCTCGAAACGTGTTAATTTCAAATAAACTGCTACAATTAGGACGATAATCAGATGTAAAAATAAGACCTAACGAATTTTGTTTAAATTTTATTCTTTGTTTAAAATTTATTAAGTTTTCTTTGATCATTTCTTCAGTTGTATTATTAGCAGGCCACATAATAGTCCACGTTTGTAAATTTTTACTACTTATAAAATAACATGTAAGATTAACAGGAGTTCTACAGTAACGTTTTTTATTAATAGTATTACAGATCGCTATTTCATTTATTGCACCACCCCAAAAAGAAATTTTACTGTCTGGAAACCTAAATAAAAATGGAAACAAAGTATGAATAATGACAAACAGATATGAGAAAATAAGAAAATTGAATAACTTAATTTTAAATTACAAAATCTTACCAATCTCTTAACGATGAAATAAAATTGATAAACACAGGATAATCTTGTTTATTGCCTAATAAAATCATACAACTTTTCTTGTTACTATCGTTAACAAAAAAACGTTTAACGTAATTCTTTAAAATTATCGGAAACTCAGAAGTAAAATAAAAAAGATTACGCATTTCCGGACAATACATTATTCCCGTAGAAATTGAATGCCAAAAAAAAGTACATGTATTGATTTGTATTTTAGGCGAGGCAGGAAAAAGTATTCCGAAAATATTAGTAAAATTTGATTTAGCAGGCATTTTTAATGATATCGAGTAACAATTTGTAAGCAAATCTTTGCAAGGACAATCTAAAAATAAAAAAAACCATCAAAAAATACCTTTATTAAATAAGAATATTTTATAGATATAATAAATATTCATTTATATCAAACATATATTAAATTGACCTTTTGTTGAATCTAAAAATATTGAATCGGTATAGGAGATCATACTTAAACAGGGATAGATTGGAAAATTTATCATAGCTTGTTTTACTTTATAAAGAATAGAATTATCATTCCTCATATTTAAATTAATAATCATGGGACCTCTTTTAAAGTTTTCCTCGCAAGCGATTTTAGCCCAATATCTATGATAATTATAAAAAAAAATTTATACTTCCAGAATTTTTATACCATGTTTATATATATATATATATCATATAATTATTATATATAATAATTTATGTATATATATTTATAATTGTTTCTCATAAAAAAACAAAATATTAGAAACATTACAATATATATTTAAATTAATATTAAATAATCTCATCATACTTGCAAACATGATACACATTATACAAATCTCTTCCTGATAAATAACTAACAACGTTCCGTATGATATTACATTTATTCTTGAATTCATCCACCTCCATTTTGTTAAATAATATATTCAATATAATAGAATACAATACTTAATCTCGACTTTTTTAATATTATTATAATAAAATAAGATTGTATATTCTATAAGGCCGATTATTTTTTCGATAATCTACAAGAACAGTTTTTGAAACAGAAATTTGATAGATATATACTATGATACATAATATACATATTATTTATATGATTTATACATACGTAATGAAAATGTTAAATGCTTCCTCTGAACGATGGTCGTTAAATCCAATAATAAATTTAAATCGGCATCCCAAGTATCAAGAACATGTACCAAAATAAACACAGAGATTATATTTATAAATCTTTGATTTATATCTTCTCGTGACCGCAGTGTGTAACACACGAGAGAGAGAAAAGTAAAATATTAAATAAATATCAAAAATTGTTCAGTAATTTGAGCGAAAATTATGTGAAAGAAAAGATTCTGGTAATACAGGAATAATGTACTACTTCTGTACTAGAAAATTTTGTATTAGGAATTACTATATACCGAAATGAAATCTTTCTCATTTGATTTCGTAAGGGTTAAGTATTCGACATGTAATGCTTGAACGAATTTAATTAATAATTACTTAATCAACGATAATCAACAACTGTAAATGTTATGAACAATCCATTGCGAACTTCAAAATAAACGTATCAGTATTGTTGTTAAGTTAATTACCGATGAATATAGTGAGTATATTAAAAAAGGTATAAGTCATAACTTTGTATCACACTTACTGATCATGTTTGTAATTATTATACATTTTTCGTAGCATCTTGTTTTTCACATTTTGCACGTTTTTTTTTCCACGCATTATTCATTAACTGTATAAATAAATATAACAATTGTTATTTTTAATTACTTTCTGATACGTTTTGAAAAACCTGGCTATAAAGAAATCAAACTTTTATTGAGAAAGTTAAAAGAAATTGTGTTGGAAAATGCATGTTTTACGTTCGACCTCGACCTAATGGATTTGATGCACTTTGCACCCACGTCGAGTACGCGGACGCGGAGGTTTTTGCAATAACAAATTTCACTTCTATCGATAATAACGATTTATTACCAAAAGTTATAAGTTTTCCTTGAAGAACAATGTTACGTTGGATAAAATACAAATGAAGTAAAATTTGACGAACTAATTGCGAGTAGTTAAATCCTTCAATGTAAACTTACAAGAGATTGCAAATGTATAGTGATTTTTTTTATAAAAATCAAATTAATACTTTTACACGAATATTTTTGAGAGAGACATCTTATGAAAAAACAAAATGAAGAGTGCAAAGAGCAAGATCAAAATCTATACAAAAATATTTACAAAAACTTTTCAAAGAAATATCAGAGAATGTGCAGTGCTGTAAATTGTACAACTTTGCTCTTTCTTTGAAAAGTTTTGGTAAATATTTTTTATACTAAAAGTGAATAAATTTTAATGAAACTTATATTAAATAAAAGTACACTCTTTTGTTTAAGCGTAGAACATCATATCGAGTAATAAATCGATTTGCAAAGGTTTAGAAAATGTCAGAGAATGCAATGCTGTAAATTGTGCATCTTTGCAATTTCTTTGAAAAGTTTTGGTGAATATTTTTTATACTAAAAGTGAATAAATTTTAATGAAACTTATATTAAATTGAAGTACACTCTTTTGTCTACGCGTAGAACACCATATCGAGTTACAAATCAATCTGCAAAGGTTCATAAAAAAGCAAAGAATGCGATGCTGCAAAATTTTCCAACTTTGCCATTTCTATGAAAAGTTTTAGTAAATATTTTTTATACTAAAAGTGAATAGATTTTAATGAAACTTATATTAAATTAAAGTACACTCTATTATCTACAAGTTGAATATTCATTTGAGTTATAAATCAATTTGCAAGGGTTCATAAAATGGCAAAGAAAAGTTTGCGAATCAGGCATTGTTCACATTGCCTAAGGCCAGGCATTGTTAGCATTGCCGGGGGAGGTTTGGAACCTTGGCCGGTATTGTGAACAATGCCTAGTTTCAGGCAATGTGAACAATGCCTAATCCGCTAATTTTTCTTTGCCATTTTATGAACCTTTGCAAATTGATTTATAACTCAAAAAGGTACTCTACGTGTAGCCAAAAGTATGCACTTTAATTTAATATAAAAATCATTAAGATCCGCCTGCTGTAAGTATAAAAAATATTTGCCGAAACAATTTAAAGAAATGGCAAAGTAGGAAAAATTGGCAGCATCGCATTGATTGCCACTTTATGAACCTTTGCAAATCGATTTATAACTCGAAAAGATACTCTACGTGTAGCTAAAAGAGTGTAATTTAATTTAATATAAGTTTTATTAACGTATATACACTTTTAGTATAAAAAATATTTATCGAAACTTTTCAAAGAAATTGCAAAGATGCACAATTTACAGCATTGCATTCTCTGACATTTCCTGAACTTTAAATGCTAAATTTATAAGTCGATATGGTGTTCTACGCGTGGACAAAAGAGTGTACTTTAATTTAATATAAGTTTCATTAAAATCTATTAACTTTTAGTATAAAAAATGTTTACCAGAACTTTTCAAAGAAATTGCAAAGATGCACAATTTACAGCATTACATTCTCTGACATTTTCTAAACATTTGCAATTCGATTTATTACTCAATATGGTGTTCTACGCTTAGACAAAAGAGTGTATTTTAATTTAATATAAGTTTCATTAAAATCTATTCAGTTTTAGTATAAAACTGCATTCTCTGATATTTCTTTGAAAAGTTTTTGTAAATATTTTTTATACAAAGAGTCTATGAATAGATTTTAATGACTCTTATATCAAATTAAAGTAAACCCTTTTTCCTACGTGTAAAATAACTTATCGAGTTATAAATTGATTTGCAAAGGTTCAGGCTATATTTTCTTGACATTAGTTAGACAGATATTCATAAAGATTTTCACGGAAATCTGTATCTTTTGTTTCGTATCGGAAGATACACAGGTTTAGAACGAAATGTTCCTTACCTTTATGGGTTGTTTTGGGTGGGAGGGGTTGCGTAGTGCTGTGTGTGTCTGTGTCTGAGAATGTATTCTTTTCAACGTTGTTTAAATAGTAATGTGATATTCTATAGGATATCAAAGTATTATGTTTGATGCATAGGAAAAATTCTACAAAAAGTCTTATTTCCGACTTTGTCTGAAAGCTCTTTACATTCATAGTAATTCCAAGGATTTACTAGTAATGCCTGATTTCCGGCTTTGACGGTAACATATACATTATTTTCATGAAATTATCCTAAAAGAAATATATATAATCAAACTACGTATCGAATAATTAATACAAACGTTGTCAGACTTCACATAATTAATGAATATTTTTTAATATTGACCAATATACAAACCTTTGATTTTTTCGAAACAACAGAAAATGGACTTGCATTACTTTCAAAATAAATTGTCCACATATACATAACATAGATTCACATACACACACACACACATATATGTTCTGTTTACCTGATATTTCTCTTTCTCTTTCTTTATCTATGTTTCTGTCTCTGTCTTTCTCTTTCTCTTTGATAAATATTGTAATATTTTAAGGACGTCTCAATATCCTTTGATATGACGGTCATATCGATAAACGAAACGATGAAGAATCAGTTTTATTTCTGTTATCGATATTTCTAAAGTGTCAGTAAGAATAAAATGTAAGCCGAAAGAATAAGAAGATTTATATAGAAATATTATTTTTTGTTTTCTTATTCGAATTGAAACAATTCTTCTTTCGAATTTATCGAATATAAAATTTTGTTTATCAAAACAATATTATTGTATTAATAAATCGTTAAAAATTATCGTATTGGAAATAAATATTTTGATAATCTGTGATTTGACAGGCTTAATCAATCGATCAGTTTAATGTAAATTTTTTTATGTTATTATTAATAACAAGTACGCGTTACTTGCCACGTGTGCTGAAATTATCTCGGTAATACGATTTTTTTTAACAATAATATTGTTAGATCGTATTAAATTATAATATTTTAATCGTATTTTCTCAATAATTGGATTATTCTTGTTGTTTAAATAATCGTAAGACTCTTATTCGAAGTCTCATACGAATTTTATGGTATTCCGTTTATTACTATCAGAAATATTTTTTTGCTCGCAAAAACTGATAAACGAACGAATGGAAAATAATCTGCAGGTTGAATGCAGGATCGTTATAAAAAATGAAAAAAAAAGTAAAACTTCACTTTAAAAATATAATCAGATTGGATGGGAACGTTTTCCTATTGGTCATAGGTGTAACTGGATTTTTGTATAGATACTTAAAAATAGATGAATATAGTGCCCATCGTTTCGAGTTACCATACTAAGAAATGAATAGATTCAGATTGGAATGGAACATTTTCCTATTGGTCATAGGTGTAACTGGATTTTTGTATAGATACTTAAAAATAGATGAACATGATGACCATCGTTTGAAGTTACCATACTAATAAATGGATATTGAAACTAAAATTTAATTAATAAATGTATCACTGGAAAGTTGGATAAAGTAACACATTTTTATATATTTGAAATTTAATATATTTTAAAATATTTAAACAATTAAATATATTTTAATATATTTGAAGAGATAGGTTCTCTAAGAAAGAAAATCCTAAAAATGGACAAAGGGTGAAATACTTGTGCTTCAACAATTATTATTGAATAAAAAATATATTAATTTATATCTCGACAACAAGATCAAAACATAACGTTCTGATTTCTTTTTTTTACCTTGTCCAACTTCCCTGTGTGATACATTTATGAATAATTTTATTTTTGAACGTGATAAACAACTAATTGATTTATAAAACTTAATAAACTTTTGTCGGTTTTCGTTTAGATCTTATTTTCGGTTATTATCGGCTTGGCAAATTTTCGAACATTACCAACATAATTTTAATCTCGAAAATAAAAAGTATGCACTATTCTTAGTTCATGACTTCATCTTAAGTGTGAAGGATCATTACTTTTTGGAAAGCAAATATTTATTATTTACAAAACAAATGAAGATAGATTCTCTAAGAAAAAGAATCCTAAAAATGGACAAGGGTCGATAAACACTTGTGCTTTTCAACAATTATTATTGAATAAAAAATATATTAATTATTAATAAATGTATATCACAGGGAAGAGTCAGAACGTTAGAATATTATTTATTGTTTTATTAAACCAATTGCCTTCAAACTGTGTTTCACGAAACTGTAAAGTTTCATACAATCTTTTCCAAGATTCCATAAATTGTTATTTACATATGAATCGTTTATTAAATACTAACTAATTATAAATAGAAAATTTACACTAAATTAAATATAAATAACGTGATATCTAATTTTTATTTTTAAATGTACAAACACCACTTTAAAAATATTATATTATTCATCCTAAAGATCGTTATTTATAACGATGTGTATATATTAACGATTATGTATATATTATTATATAAACACCAATTAAATATATTATACCCTGTATTAATATCATTTGTTGAATATTAAAATTTATTTATTTATTTTATTTTTTACTAGAAAGGATTCTATAAAATATTTCTACACTCACAAGAGTTACGTAAACCGAAAAAAGTTTGAAGAACACTCTACTAAACAATATATAATATATATTATTACAGTTAAATATATACTCTCTTCAAATCACACGCTCCATCAAACTTCACTTATCCTATTTATTTCAATAATCTTACATTCAATGGAAAATGTTACTCGATTTTAATGATCAAAATTGAAAGAAAAAAATCATCTTGAATATTACCGTTCATTCAATAAGATATCGACCGATAATAATTTAGTACTCGAGAAGTAGAAAAGGGACACGTGCGGTTAAGTATCCTTTATAGTATTTCGATGAGAGTCTGGAGAAAAAAAAGCGAGAAAGAGAGAGAGAGAGAGAGAGAGAGAGAGATGAAGAAGAATAAAAAAGAAAAAAAGAAGAAAAAAATCTGGCTATAAAATTCATCGTTTTGCCACGATGGAACGAAAGTCTACTTTGTGTATGTGTGCGTGAGTGTTCACGAATCTTATCGCACCTACCACCAACCCTTAATGGTCAGGCAAGGGAAGGTTACGTTCACCCGTTTCCAACCTCAAGTTTCACGTGTATGTGTATAAGTTTGGGCGGTTCTCTGAGTGGTCGTGTGTGTGTGTGTGTGTGTAAGTGTTCTATCTGCTAGCTTAACGGAGTAATAACGATCTTTAGGATGAATCGGTGGAAGCGCAATTTCTGCATTTTAAACGTACCCAACACACCCAGGTAGAGTTTTGTTAATACATAAGTCACGTTCCTGACCCGGAAAAGATACTCATAGTTTTCTAGTAACTTATGGGTAGGAGGGAAGGAAGTAGGTAGGAGATGGAAGGAAAAAAGATAAAGAAGAACAAAATGAGAGAAAATTACTGGATGCTACGAAATTTTGTCCCGTTCGGTTTATTTATTTCTGCTTTTTATTTTTTTTCCTTTACTTTGAATTTTATTATTTCAAAGAGTTCATTAATATCATACATTATATTTACCTATAATTATTAAAGTGATCTAAGTCAAAATTATATCGAAAAAACTGAGTTTATCAGTTATTTCACACAACATTATTTCTCAATGTGGTTAAATTTTTTATATTCAATTAATTATAATATTAATTTAGTTTAAAATATATATAATTAATTCAATGTAATTTTCACACGATACATTGTCAAAAATGACATGTTTTTTATTTTAATATTATATAAAATTTATTTAGCATTCAAATGTAATCCTTTAAATATTTTGAAACAAGAGTTATATAACTTACACCATTTCAATAATTATGAGCACATATAATTGTTTATTTTAATATAATATTATTCAAAAAGAATGTCAATAATTATGAGCACATATAATTGTTTATTTTTATATAATATTATTCAAAAAGAATGACAGCAAATTAAAGCAGATTCTATTGTTTTTTTGACTGACACATAAACAAATCACAATGACAGATAATYTGTATAAGAACAACCCATAAGTTATATATTCGGGTTCTGTGTGGATGAATAGATGATAGACAGATATCTAAATGATTCGTATAACTTCGTATAATGTATGCTATACGAAGTTATTACGCTGACACATAAACAAATCACAATGACAGATAATTTGTATAAGAACAACCCATAAGTTATATAYTCGGGTTCTGTGTGGATGAATAGATGATAGACAGATATCTAAATGATATTATAATTCATTTCTTCTCAGACTCATTCCAACGTAACCTCRGTTATCTCCATTCCAGGGCATCAGAAATGCGGTTCTTCAAAATCGTTCAAGTTTATCCGGTATTAGGTAGGAAAAGGAAAGAAAAAAGATAAAGAAGAACAAAATGAGAGAAAATTACTGGATGCTACGAAATTTTGTCCCGTTCGGTTTATTTATTTTTGCTTTAATTTTTTTCCTTTCCTTTGAATTTTATTATTTCAAAGAGTTCACTAATATCGTACATTATAATAACCCATAATTATTAAAATGATCTAAGTTAAAATTAAACCAAAAAAACTGAGTTTTTCAATTATCTCAAAGCACATTATTTCAATGTAGTTAAATATTTTTTATATTCAATTAATTATAATTAATTTAGTTTAAAATATATATAATTAATTCAATGTAATTTTCACACGATACATTGTCAAAAATGACATGTTAGATAGTGTTTTTTATTTTAATATCATATAAAATTTATTTAGCGTTCAAATGTAATCCTTTAAATATCTCGAAACAAGAATTATATAACTTAGACCACTTCAATAATTATGAGTACATATAATTGTTTTTTTTTATGTAATATTATTCAAAAAGAATGACAGCAAATTAAAGCAGATTCTATTGTTTTTTTGACTGACACATAAACAAATCACAATGACAGATAATCTGTATAAGAACAACCCATAAGTTATATATTCGGGTTCTGTGTGGATGAATAGATGATAGACAGATATCTAAATGATATTATTATAATTCATTTCTTCTCAGACTCATTCCAACGTAACCTCGGTTATCTCCATTCCAGGTCACTAGAAATGCGGTTCTTCAAAATTGTTTAAGTACATCCGGTATTAGGTAGCGAAAGAAGAAAAAAGAAAAAGAAGAACAAAATGAAAGAAAATTACTAGAAATTTTGTCCTATTCGGTTTATTTATTTCTTCTTTAATTTTTTTCCTTTCCTTTGAATTTTATTATTTCAAAGAGTTCACCAATATCATACATTATATTAACCCATAATTATTAAAATGATCTAAGTTAAAATTAAACCAAAAAAACTGAGTTTTTCAAT